>NW_019101258.1:0-12504 GCF_001856785.1 Myzus persicae
TATCAGGCAGCCGTAAAGCGTCGTTTTCCCCGTACCCCCGGGCCCGTCGACGTAGAACATTTTCGCGACGTCGCGGTTGTCGTCGACGGCCGCCATCACGCGGTCGTAAACCGCCCGCTGTTCGTCATTGAGGTTGTCCAACTGCAGGGTCCAACGCACCACTGCGTCGACGAAGGCATAGACGTCTCCGCCCGCGTCCTCTTCGAGCAGCGCGACGTTCGGATTCGGCAACCTGCAGTCGGCCAGCGTTTAACGCTGTGTCCTACGTGGCGTCCGTCAAATATGTCAAATGCGACCGACGCGATATTACGGTATTGCGATATTCCGAGCAACGCACTAGTGTCCTACGTACGTATCCGTTTTGACGTATACGTTTATACGATTTGGTTTGGTTATACGATATTTTCATTAATAACTAGTTAGTCCATCACCAACGATTTAAGAGTACAGTATAAAGTTATAATTTATTAAAATGTCACTCTCAAAATCACAAATAGCTTTTTTATTAAATGTATCAGAAAGTACGTACCTTAAATATATAATTTTAAAATACAAAAAAAAACGTTTGCCAACCCAACAGATCTATAAAGATCGTTTTGTTTTCGGCGAATTTCATCATTTGTATAAAAACTTACGTAGCGATGCTGCTTTATTTTTAACATACACGAGGATGTCTATAGAAACATTCGACTACATCGTAGAAAAAATAACTCCTGATTGCAGTCATGTAACGACCAATTTTCAAAAGCCAATATCTGTTGAAGAAAGGCTCATTGTAACCATAAGGTAAAGCTATAAATTAATTTAACATAATATATTTTCTGTTACCATAATTGATAATCTCCACTCTACAATAAGAAATCATTAGATTCATATAAATAAATATACTAACCATTCTTGTATAGTAATTAATATTGTTATAATTATATAAAAATTATGAATTATGAATTATGAAAAAAAAGTAATGCTGGTCACTTAAAAAAAAAATATAATCGATACTTTACCTGTAACTTTGAAATAAATTTGTATGTACATTAAATAAATATTGTTAAAAAAAAATTATTTAAAAAAACTCATTAAAAAAAATGTTTCGATTAATCAAAGAAAAAAACTTAATTATTAAATATGGGTTCTTCTTCTAATAGACCACTATTATTTTGACAACTTTGAATTCCAATATTTGGTTGTAAATTATTCGTATATTCAACAAATTCAGGATTATGTGATGGATAATATGATGCTGCTGAAGAAGAAGACGAAGGAAATGAATATGAAGTACCTGCAGTATTATAATGATATGGCACACTAGCCGTTGTTAATAATGGTCGTTGATTTGTTTGGGTGCTCTCTAATTCATTAATAATAATCGCTTGAAACTGATTCCTCAAGCGAAGTTTCTGTATTGCATTCATTTTCTTAAAATGTGGCAATAAGGATTTAAAAAAATACATGTCCTCATCATTTTCAGAATTATCCAATTGATTTTTAAGTAAAGCTGAAATCTTGTTATTTTTTTCACGTTCCAATTCTAAAAGTTGATCTTCAAATGAGTTTGCATACGTTTTTTTCGTTTTTTTTTGTCGGATTAGCAACTTTTGCAGGAGAATCTACAACTATTTCTGTATCAGACACGTCTTGACCAGAGTTTAAAATAGATTTTACACTTTTAGGTGATGATGGTACACAACTATTATTATTTAGAGTTATATTATATTCTGGATCAGCATCGACGGTATCTCTGGTATCAGGAATTTCGTAATCTACATTTCTTTCAAATAAACTATCATCGTGCACAGAGTTTTCGGTAGGAAATGTATCTGAAATATTACTTTCTGTAGTCCTTGGTGTCGTTGTATCATTTAAAAATAACATTAAACTATAATCAGTGGCGGCTCGTGCTATGGAGCACAGGAGCACGTGCACCACCTATATATTTTAAGAATACTAAATTGCTCTACAGCAATAATTGTAATTTGTATTACATAATATATTTTATGCAAGGGATTAATATTTATTGACAAAAATGAAAATTAGTATGTTGATTAATTAGTTACTCATTTAACATTAGGGAAGTACTATAATAGGTGATATTTGATAAGTGATACTGTGAGAGGTCATAGGTGTTGTGGACTATAGTGCAACTGTACGAGTTACAATGATAATGACGCCGAATGCCGATTAACGTGGATTCAGGATTGAGTACAGTGCAAATGTGATCGGTTCGCGCATGCGCATACGCGTTTTCATTCCCACTACTTGCGTAAAAATGATGTATCCGTCATGGTATCTTGTTCACAGACGAGGTTGTGCTCACAGCAGCGGCGGCGTCGCCTTGATGGTCGGGTGGTGGGTGGCGGTCGTTTCCCAGACGTTCCGCTATCGCGTACTGTAGTAATACGTCTTATAATTTATTAGAACTATTTTTATCAACAACGTTCGAATATTTTTTCTAAATATACTATACATTATTATTTACTGTATAAACCAAATTAATACTTATTATCAACTCCAAATTATCGTAGGCTGCAAATAAGAAATAACAGTCTACGTTTTAAATCGTTACTGTTAGTTACACAGTTTAGTTGCGGTATCGCCGTTCTTAAATACCCACTAATATAATATCATAGTATATTTTATAAATATAAATGTAAAATGTCTCAACTAAATTCTATTAGTTCACTTATTAAGTTGAATTTTTCTTTGTTGTCATTGGAGCAAAAAATTGCAATTAAAAATGAAGGTAGGCCAAAAACAAATTTAATTATTGTCAAAGAATCAAAAGGTAAAGATAGAACATTTAAGAGAAATTTTAATATCGAAACGTATGACAAAAACGATTGGATATGTGGATGTGACATAACTAATAAGCTATTTTGTTTTCCTTGTGTTATTTTTAATCGGTCCAATGAAATGAGTTGGAGTAAAATAGGTATTGATGATTTAAGTCATTTATCGGCAAAAATTAAATCCCACGAAAAAACCCAAACCCACATAAATGCTCAGCTAAGTTTAAAGTTGTTAGGAAAACAGGATATTCGTCAACAATTAAATAGCGCATTTCGTTTAAACATTCAAAAATATAACAAGCAAGTAAAAGAAAATCGATACATTTTATCTAAAATTATTGATTGCATACGATTTTGTGGTGCGTTTGAACTTGCTCTACGTGGTCATGACGAAACAGCTGATTCAGTAAATAAGGGAGTTTTTAAAGGACTTATAAATTTTACTGCAGAATTAGATTATGCACTAAAAACTCATTTGGAAAAAGCTACTGTCTTTAAAGGTATTTCAAAAGAAATTCAAAATAATATTTTAGACTGCACGCTAACAATTTGCCAAATTCAAATTAAAACTGAAATTAATCAGGCTGACTTTCTTTCGATAATAGCTGATGAGACCACGGATGTATCTAATTCTTTTCAAATGTCTATTGTTTTTCGATATCTTCTTACAGATGGATCACCTGTAGAACGATTTTGGGGCTTCTTTAATCCAACAGGTCATGATGCTAAATGTTTGTCTGAATGTATTAAATCTACACTTCAAGATGTCTTAACCGATAAAAATAAATTAATTACACAAAGTTATGACGGTGCTAATGTTATGAGTGGTCATATATCTGGGGTACAAACTTATATAAAATCGGACTATACAAATGCACATTACGTCCACTGTTACGCCCATCAGTTAAATTTAATTATGAAAGCTGCTTCTTGTAAAAGTAAAGAGACGCGTATATTTTTTTCTAACCTAACGGACATAACAAATTTTTTTACCCGTTCGCCCCAAAGAGTTCAAGTTTTAGACGAGATAGTGAAAAAAAAGGTTGCCTAAAACCGTAGAAACTCGATGGAATTTTAAAAGTAGAGTTGTGAATACAGTTTACGAAAATAGAGAATTACTTATTGAATGTATGGATAAAATTGAGACTACTTCAAATCAAACTACTACAATTAACCAGGCAGGTGCTCTACGTAGAATGTTGCTAGAATCAACTTTTATTTATTAGTTAAATGTTTTCCATCGTATCATGCCTCACTTAGATATTTTATATAACCAACTGCAAAAAAGAAGTACAAGCCCGGTAGAAATAAATAATGCAATACATAATTTTGAAATAAATATTCAGAAAGAAAGGGATAATTTAGACAATATACAAGTAGATGAAGGTGAATATGTCAAAAGAAGACGAGAAAATATTTATTTAACTAGAAATATTATAGCTAAAGAAGTGTGTGACACAATTATTGTAAGCGTTAACGAGCTGTATAAGTACAAAGGACATCTAATTGCAGCCAACTTATTTTTATTAGATAATTTTGAAAATTATGAAAAAAACTTTCCACAACTTTACCTCGAATCAACTGTAGAAGCATACCCATTTATAGATAAATTTAAATTAAAAACTGAGCTACAGGTTATCTATAAACGAAATGATTTTAAAAACATTTCAACAGCAGTGCATTTACTTAAATTTATTATAGAAAATCAATTACTTGATACATTTTCTGAAACTACCAAACTTTTAAAAATTGTTATAACTATACCTATGACTTCCGCTGAAGCTGAACGTTCATTTTCCACACTGAAGAGGATAAAAACATTTTTGCGTAGTACCATGTCAGAAGATCGACTATCAGCATTGTCAATGTTATCAATTGAAAAACTTATGATCAAAAATATTCCAGATTTTAATGAAAAGGTTATTGATATGTTTGCTAAGAAAAAAGAAAGAAGAATAGAATTAATTTATAAAAATGTATCTGACTAATATAATAATTATGATCTATTTTTATCCATTGTTTATTAACCCTATAAATTAAAATACCTACTATAATATTATAATATACTAGATATTTTAGAAAAATATGTATTATGTAAGAATCATATTACCTATAAATATATTAATAAAGTTCAGTTTTTCTAATGTATCTAATTTATTATTAATTACCTATTACTATATATAAAGTATTAAATATAGGTATTTTACTATTTTATATATGTGCACCACCAACTATTTTACCCACGAGCCGCCACTGACTATAATGAGCCCATTTTCCATTATACTCTTCGACACAGTCTTGCGCATCACCAGAACGATGTTTCACAATTTTTCTTTTTTCTTTTAGAAACGTATCTCGTAGACTACGCCACTTTTTTTTTATATCTTCTTCTATGAAAAAATTTCAAAAAATATATTGGCAACTATTTTAATGAAACAAATTCAGATTTTTTATAACATTTACAATACATTTATTTACAATTTGATTATTTTGAAGAAAGAATTTGAGGCATTTGATTATTATCTAATAAATTAACCCTATACAGACGAAAAACGAATATATAAATATTACATCTTGGTATTTTTAGTGAATTTATTTATGTTTTAACAGATATTTGGCAACTGGAATGGCTTTTAGACAACTTGCGCTTTCTTTTAGAATATCAAAATCAACCGTATCAACTATAGTTATCGAAGTTTGCAAAGCCATTTGGAAGAACTTAAAAGAAAAACATTTACCGACACCAACTATTGAACAATTAAAAAATATTGAAAAGAAGTTTTATGAAAAATGGAATTACCCAAACTGCATTGGAAGTATAGATGGTAAACACATTAGAGTTCGATGTCCAAAAAATTCAGGCAGCATGTTTTTTAATTACAAACAATATTATTCAATTGTTTTAATGGCTATTGCTGATGCCAACTATAAATTTATAATGGTTGATGTAAGAGGTTATGGAAAAGATAGCGATGGTGGCATTTTATGCGCTTCAAATATATATCAGTGTCTAGAAAACGAAATATTAAAGATTCCAAGTGAAAAAAAATTTCCCAACTCTAATGTTATAGCTCCACATGTTTTTATCGGTGATGAAGCATTTCCTCTGCGTAGTTATTTAATGCGACCATTTCCTAGACATCAATTACAAGATGCTGATAAAATGTATTACAATTATAGGCATGCTAGAGCCAGGATGACTATTGAATGTGCTTTTGGAATCGCTTCATCAAAGTTTCGTATCCTTTTAAAAGCTATTGAAACTAAAATAGAAAATGTCGACCATATTGTTAAATCAATCTGTATTCTGCACAATATTATAATTGATTTAGAGAAAAATGTAACGGATACAGAATATGCAGCTAGTTGTAGAGAATTCGACACAAATGCTATAGCGAGGCGTAGAAGTTCAAGAGCTAACAATAGAGCAACCCAAACAGCAATTAATATACGAAATAAATTTGTAAATTTTTTTATGGAAAATAAAATTTAATCTAAAAATATGTATAGGTATTTATTTATTGTATATAGTATAATATATTGTAGACAAGTAAACATTCGTATAAAATAAATGTCGTTGCTGTATACATCAAATTAATATTTAGATTTTATTTTGTAATTTGTTTATTATCTTTATCATTATTTATATTACAATTATTGCATAAAAGTAATAAAAATAAGTAATTCTCTATTTTCGTAAACTGTATTCACAACTCTACTTTTAATGTACCTACCTATATATAGATCCTATACAGTACACTGTATTATAACATAGCTTGATTTGTATTTATTGCATTTTTACTTATTGAAATATAATACCGAACGTTTTTCATTAGGCGGAAATATGGTCTGTATGTTGACTTTTACTGTTTACGTCGCGTTATGTGTATGTTTTATGATTAGCATTTTGAGTTGATACGTTATTAAATACTTAATTTCTAGATCTCAGGATCAATAGTAGATATTAATGCTATTCTATTTTAACTACAACATAATTTTTGCAACTTTTCGTTTATTAAAATTATAACATCTCAACTCTTATAAAATAATTTTACATCAACTGTATAATACAGCATAATTGAATGGTTACTAAGACATGCAGACAATGATTATATTATTGTGATTTTCTTTTAAGTTAATATTTGGATAGTCGAAATATCCTGAAATTACCAAATTGTGCATAGGTACATACATGGCTTAAATATACAAGGTTATTGCACATAGCCAAATTGTTATCAAATAAAAATAAAATGGCAGCGTAAGGGTACGGTCCATATCATAGCATATAATATCATAATATAGCCAGAATACGTCGTCCCCTTACGCTGCCATTTTAATTCCTCAACGTGATAAAATGATATAGTGGGGGTACTATTGCAATAACCTTGTATATTTAAGCCATGGGTACATAGTTATTTTGCATAGTTATTTGTTGGTGCAATACAAAACATAATTTTTAAGGTAGGTATGATATAGGTATACAAGTGATTATTTAAATAATTTTTTTTTCACAGTTTTAATAATGTTGGTATTTGTTTCTCTTATATCGGATATCATTAATCTATGTCCAAATCCTGGGTCAACTATCTCTGGAACTAAACTTTCCAAATAAAACCTAAAAAAATATGAAAGTTTGTATTAGGTACGGTTCTTATATATATATATAAAATATATTACTTAACATGATAGTGACTTATATAGTAGTAACTACTACTGTAGTTAGTATCTGTAATATTTGGTATCTATAGATCTAACATATAGATCTATATTTTATAAATGTATAATAAGTAGGTATAGACTATTGCATAATCTATAATAGTGTATATTTACAATTAAATAATATTGTTAGCTAAATATTCTATGTACATTGGTGAACTATGTTACTCACGCCTTTAATTTGTTAACCATAGTAGTTGTCCAGAAATCATAGTCATAATTTATTTCCTGAATCGATATCCACTGTGGAGTATAAATTATAAAAAAACACAACTTTCTTTCGGATATGTGCAACTGTCCTTGTATTTGATAAAAATAGTTATCATTTTTTTTTAGTATTAAATTTCCATTTTCGATTTACAGTAGTTTAACTAAAAATAAAAATATACTTAAGTTGAATTGAATCCATTTGTTAATTTATAATAATAAAATCATATTTGTTATAGGTATACTTTTCCTGTCTCAACAGCCTCTATTCCGTTCTTTGTATCTTTAGCTGCGTAAGGTGCTTTAATTTCGATTAATTTTTGGTCATCAATAATTCCATCTGACGATTTAACAAAACAAATGTATGATTTAAAAAAAAAAGAAGCCATGTATTTTTTATACTCGAATGGTCGAATGTCTACAAAATTATACCTATAATAAAGAAATACAAATCTGGACTAGCAGCAAAATATGGATATTCTTTATCAATAAATAATCCACACGATTTTACATTAAACCCTGAAATTTCCTCGAACCTTAACTTTGCAATATGCTCCATGTCTTTACCGTACTGTATTGCACTATAATAATATTCGTTTGTTAAAAAAAAATATAATTATATAAACTTTTTTTTAAACATAAAACATTAATATATATACTTGGTATTGAAACTAGAGTACAATATTGAATGTATCACATTTTTATGGCTTGTGGTTTTGCGCATTTTACAGATACGTCCAAAATGACTTGCTGTTAGTCGACAATGTCTTTCACGTTTCCACATTTCACTATTAGCTTGATCTCTCGTCATACTCTCTATGTGCAAACGATCAACTTCTCCCAATGATCTATAATAGTATGATAAACAATTTTATTTCTAACAAACATACCGCAAGGAATATATATTATAGGTATATGATTAAAATTATGTACCTATCGTAAGTTCGTAGAAGTAAGCATTTCTATATTTAAAAAAAAAGGGGTTGGATGAAAAAGTATAAAATGTGTGTAGGTACATGAAGATTCAAATTTTTTTTTGTTTATTAGAAAAGGTACGCTAAAATACTTTTTTTTATAAGAAGAGATCTCCTTATTCCAATTCGAGCATATAGATATAAAATATACAGTTGTATATTCCTAAACATTACCTGATAAATAAGTTCATTTCATGTATAAATTCTACATCTTTGACGTCCTTAATAATTTCAATAGCATCAGCATTACCGTAATGTTCATCTGCTCCATTATTATGACTTTTAGATCTTTTAGGTTTTTTTTTCAGTAGTTTTGATTTAATTTTTCTTCTTTTTTGGCAAATGTATCTTTTTTCCAGTGTTTTTTTCAAAAAACGTTTACCAATCTTTCCTACAATAAAAGGTAAAGTGTGTTTATTATTAAATATTATTTTGTCATAAATTACTGTAATAGAGTGTAGACTTAATGTTTACCTGGGCTAGTGTGTGCTATGTGTTTCTTAACGGCTCTTAAATATTCCTCTGAATTATAACTAACTACAGCGGCATGTACTCTTGTAGAATAGGAACTTTTTTGAGTAAAATTAATCCTCTTTCCTCCTAAAAATTTATTTATAACACTATTTAGCTGTTCACAAGCATTGTTATCAACATCCATTATTAAACTATTCGTATTGTTTGTTAATCGGGACACAATTGTATCGATGTCTTGTGATATATTTTTATATTTTTTTTTCTCTTCTGGAGATATATTTTGTACAACACCAGACTTTTTGCAAAAATATTTTGAGCACTTGGCATGATTTTCAAAAATCCGATGGTTTGGTGCATTACCTATATCAAATCTAAGACCTAAATTTTTATAAAAAAAACAACAAAAACAAACGATAATATTAATATTTGTATTTGTATTTTACATTTTGAAATTACCTGCAATTTTTTCATTCAGCGGCTTTTCCTCTAATTTTCGAAAATGTATTGCACACGTAACATCTGTTCTCATCCTTAAAATATTTTTTGATATTTTTCTCCTAATTTCAATAGGATAATCAGATTTTCTTGATAATATCATGAGTTTTTGGCAGTAATTACGAAGTAAATGGTTCCTACATTCAACTTTCTGCACTCTACACTGCGGCCCATAGGGTAGTATATTATTTAACCGTTTAGTAACGCTGCTGTCCCCATCACCTATTTATATAAATTTATGTTATCACTTATATCACCCACCATTATTTAGTATTATTAAATAATACATATATTTATATTGTAAAATATGTACAATATGTGATTACTAATAACTATATCTTACCGATTAATTTAGTATATTTTACCCCATGTGTTTCTACACTTTTTCGAAAACCCTCTGCGATGGCATCAGCTTCAATGCTGGTCGCCCCTTCCTTCCAATTTAAAAAGCAAACGTGTGCTGAAACATCGAGTTTTTTATTGTATGCTCTTTCACAGACAACACAATATCTATTTCGTATGCCAACGAATAATACCTTTTTAGTATTAAAACCTATTATACTTGCCTAAATGAAATATTAAAATATTAGCCCAGGAAAAAAAACAGATTTAAAAACATTAACTTACTACCCGGAAAGGGCATCATACTTGGTTCGATAACTTCTTTTGGACCATTGTCCATCAGCCACAACAGTAATACAAGGTATGCCATCGGCATCTACATTACCTACAAGGTTAAGTACATTTTTATCTATGTAACTATTTATTTGAATAAACATGAATAAATATTTAAAATATTTAAAGCATAAAATGTTCTAGACATCTACTGCATAAACTAGGTATTTTATATTTGGTCATTATAAATAAATATACATTTAATATACTTATTAAAATATCTAATGCTTTAAATATTTAAAACTTCGAAATTCGTCACGCAACCAAGAAAAGCTATAGTTGCAAAGCAATTATACATGCATTTGTTCAAAAATAATCGAAAATAGCATATAGCACCTATAAGTACTTTTGATTAAATCATAATTCCTTTATGCTTTGATTATACCTGATTCAATAGCTATTTTTTTTTCTTCTTCACCCGCCTTTTGCATTTCAAACCAAGCAATGTTCTTAATTTCTGTCTCCAGAGTAGTTTCTATACTAGTATACGTTTTGGAATTCATAGGAAATATTTCTATTCCAGATAAAAATTCGTTTAATTGTGTATATCCTATTCCTATAGGTAGAATAAAATTAACAATAAATATTAAATTATATATAGATAATATTAAAAATTTAAATTTAAATTAATATTATTTAATATATAATATTTAATAATTTTTACCAATTGCTACTGTACTATTAACAAGAGATTTATTAATTGACCAATTAGTCTTCGGAGATTCTTTCACTGAACATATTTTTTTTTTTATATTGCACATTCTACACTTGAACCAAAATTCCGAGTAACATCCTCGTCGATCTTCTGATACAAAATACATATCATTAAAGGTACACCCAAATCCTCCATCATGTTTATTATTTTGTATTTGTTCAAAAAGGTAAGATACATCGACAATTCTTTTGCCGGTTATTTCATTACACGTTTCACTGTAATTTTACAAAATATTTTGGTTTTATAATTAATATTTTAAATTTTGATATTAGGTATAAGTCGAATGTGGTCGAGTGAATAACTTACGTGTTTGTAAAATCATCAGTTTGTGTGTCAATAGTAGACAACTCTGGCAACTCGTCATTATTACTTACTATAGTATTTATGGTTAAATTATGCCTAATAATAGTAATAATATAAATTATTTTATAATTATTAAAACAATATTTAAATTGTATAAATAGGTATACTTTGTGAAATTAGAAACCGAAGTTGAGTGATTATCATAAGGAATGCATATTCGATTTCCCTTGAAATCTGTAGAGTTTGGCAGGGTATTTTCGTCGTAAAGAAAATTTATTCCAGACATATCAATGTCATTTGTAGGTATTTCGACGCTAACAAAATATTTATGTATTTTTTAGGTGAAATAACATTAACGTATATAATATTATTAATTAAAAAAAAATTATTTTTAAGCTCATACAAACTTACATTGATGGATTGATAGAAACTAAAGGGCTTGATGTATTTTGTTTTTCTGCATCAGTCAAAACACTCGAAATATGTTCTGGACTGCTATAATTATTTAATATTGACGTATTTGTTTGTACCTCATCGTCTACTGAGTCTATTATAATGTCATCCGATACCTGATTTTTTAGGCTATAAAAAATGTACGTATGTAAAATATTTTTAATTATAATTTTAAATTCTGAACGTAGCTGCAATGAAAGTAGTGTTTTTTTCTGTCTGTTTTTATGGAGTGGTATAAATGCTCCGATTTTCGACTTTATCATATTTTCTGCTAGAAAAGTGAATCTAATTGGTACATTAGAGAGGTTGATTCCCTGTAGTTTTCAAAAAAATTCGAACTTTGCTCAAAAAAAAAATTGTGTCTATGTACCTATTTTAAATATTTTTCAACTGCTATTGTAACAATATATCAGGAGCCTTTTATTACATTTTCATACATTTTGGCCCACCAAATAAAATTTTATTGATATTTATAGAAAAAAAAATTAATTCAATTTGAAATTGTAAGCTAAAATTAAGTCAAAATCTTTTCAAAATGTTATGGTTTATAGGAAATGAGAATATAAACATTCAGCAAAATTTTCATGCATCTACTGCAGTTATTCGATTTTGAATTACAACAAAATAAGAAAATCACTACCTACATGAGAAATCGAGTGAATAGCCAAATATATGAACTTCAAACGCTCCTAAAAATTTATTTTGG
>NW_019101259.1:0-12188 GCF_001856785.1 Myzus persicae
AAGAAAGCTTAAACATTCTTCCGACATTGCTCAACTAAAAAGGCCCTTTTCAGGGCCACCAAATTTGTAAACAACACATCTTTTCAGTATATTATGTGAGTACGTTGACATTGTAAAAACGGCGTGCGTAAGTATATCATATAAAATCTCGTTTAAAACCATTCTCTAAAGTTCAGTTACTGCCGAATGCCGACCATCGGAACGTGGTCACCTGATGCCGATTGTCCCATGAGAGAACAGTGTGTGCGGCTGTGACATTGAACTGTATTGCCAAATAACGAAATGGATGTTACGTATTCAGTTTTCAAAAGTGAATTGCGCGTGGTACATCATATAACTGTTCAGACGTTTTAAGAATGGCGAAATCTATTATTATCCAACAGAAGGAAGTGTTGATTTCCACCCTGCAGTCCCATACCAAACTTCACAAGAGAAAATATAGGGCAATATTAAGCAATAAAAAATAAAGAGAATGTATTTAATTTTTATCGTTACATCAATAATGGCATTTTTCGATTGAACGAAACAAAATTGTACTTCGAAGAACGTTAACCGACGTCTAACTTTTATGCTATTTTTGGACATAATTTTTTCCCTAATGATTAGAGTTATTGATTTTGTTGCTTTCCTATTATCACGACATAACGGGTTGACAACAAAGTCTCAATGACCTACGGGTGACGTATGGGTAGCTTGGAGCGAGCCGCTCGGACACAGTACACAAACTATAGGTACGGAAGACCAGTTTGTTTCGAAAAAATGTATTGAAAAGGTAATAAAATGAGTGATAATCATTTGAATAGTAATATAACTATGAACATAAATTATTACGTACCTATGTAATTTAATACGTCATATAGGGCTGTATCATTTTAGATTTCCTTCACGCTGGCTTCATCAAATTTAAATTTTATTTCAAATGTGATAACTCTACTTAGACACCTAATGGTTTGAACTATACTTAGTTTATTGTGTCTTTTTCTGCTATTTGTGTTGTGTGAATGAATGTTGTATTAAGTGTTGGCGTGGTTATGGCATCTTAGCCAGGAATGCAGCAATTGATCATCACACCCTGAGATTCACAACAAATGTTTGTACAACCAACAACATCTTTAGTGCATATTTCGTATTTATTCGTAGTTTAAATGTACATTATGTTGAGTGGTCGACGTATAGTGAGCTGCAGTAACAAAATAATAGGTTGATGTGATTCAGTTTATTTATGACTAAAAAATATTGAGTGCCCACGTTACTGTTCAATTACTTGTTTTAGTTATGTACACTGCGGTACTCGAATACTTTTAAAATGTATTTAGTACAAAATACTCAGTGTTAGTATATGCAGAAATAATAAAGACATGTGTTAATTAGTCACAATCATCTGAAACGAAATATATATATTTCTATATAGCAGTGTAATTTTTATTTCAATATTTGGGTATATATGTATTGCCAGTCAAGTAATAATAATATGTCCGTTTGTCCTCGGTTTATTTTATTCACATTAGAATTCAAAGATTTTGGCGAAAAGAATAGACAACGGATCATATATTAAATAAAATTGAATAACTATTGATTATTTTCTTATAAACAATACCTAATTTTAGATTATGAAGTTGCACACGAAATCAAATATTGTTTAATTCATCATACATTTCCTTACGTAATATTAAGGTTATTAAATTAAATCGTTGATATGAACTATGAAGATAGATAGACCCCCACTGTCGGATGAACACAAATATATATTTAACGAATTCGATTCAAACTTTTATCACCCTCAGCCTATGAACAAGTGTACATAATTGGTGGCCCTGAAAAGGGCCTTTTTGAGGTCAGTATAAACAAGTTAAGCACGTTCACCGCGGATACGACGGGCCAACTGGATGTCTTTCGGCATGATCGTGACACGTTTGGCGTGAATGGCGCACAAGTTGGTGTCTTCGAACAGACCGACCAAGTAGGCCTCGCTGGCTTCCTGCAGGGCCATGACGGCGGAGCTCTGGAAACGCAGGTCGGTCTTGAAGTCCTGGGCGATTTCACGCACCAGACGTTGGAACGGCAATTTGCGGATCAACAGTTCCGTGCTCTTCTGGTAACGACGGATTTCACGGAGAGCGACGGTTCCCGGACGGTAACGATGTGGCTTCTTCACTCCTCCGGTGGCTGGTGCGCTCTTACGTGCGGCTTTGGTGGCCAACTGTTTCCTGGGCGCTTTTCCGCCGGTAGACTTACGGGCTGTTTGCTTGGTACGTGCCATTGCGCTGCTGTATTTTGATTATGCTGAGATGTGCTTCAAAACGTAATTAACGAACGACTGATGCGGTTCGAACACACGGCCGACCGGTATATATACGAAAATCGGTACCGTATACGTCGTCCTCATTGGTCGACGTTTAACGGTTTCCTGGTAGTTTAGGGGGGCGGGGGGTAATCGGTCTTGATTTCTATTGGTGGTTCTGTCGGGAGAAACGTTTAAAAGGGACACCGTCCTGAAGGAAATTATCAGTCAACGTTCAGTGTTCACATCCGAAACAGTTCGCCTACTACTTCAAACAATCAACATGACAGGACGAGGCAAAGGAGGAAAAGGTCTGGGAAAAGGAGGCGCCAAGCGTCATCGTAAAGTGCTCCGTGATAACATCCAGGGTATTACCAAGCCTGCCATCCGTCGGTTAGCTCGCCGAGGTGGTGTAAAACGTATTTCCGGTTTAATTTACGAAGAGACCCGAGGAGTCCTGAAAGTGTTCCTGGAAAACGTGATCCGTGACGCAGTCACATACACAGAGCACGCCAAGAGGAAGACCGTCACCGCCATGGACGTTGTATACGCTCTTAAACGACAGGGCCGTACTCTGTACGGTTTCGGAGGTTAAGAATCTCATCGATGGTATACTTGTGAATGTCGTAACATCTTAAAAAGGCCCTTTTCAGGGCCACCATATATCGTTTTTAATCCAAAATATTGGACACTCACTAACATTGAAACACATCAAGATTCTAGGAGGGGCACATACTAATAATTTTAACGTACACTAAATCCGTATTGGCTTAGAAATAGAATTCAATGAACAATAGCCCGAAATTAAATTAAGCCGACGCAGTTACGGGCGGTTTTCGTCAAAAATATTACAAGACACTAATTGAAGGCCGAAAATCCAAAACGTGGTATTGCCAAAAATTTGAAAATCGAGATAAACATCGATTCTTATGTAAAAGAACACGAGGAATTCAAATCCGGTGCAAAATTCGTTGTAAATCGATTATATCTATGAAAAAAATCGATTTAAAAATCGTCATTCAAATAAAAACGTGTTATTGCCTCTATTTGTATCAAGTCAAAACGTGGTATTGCAATGTTCAAACCAAAACGCAGTATTTCCCTTGTTTTTTCTATAAGAATACATTCTATATTAAAACAAAACATTGTATTGCCATTCTATAATAATTCACTTATGTACCCATTACAGTCAACTTTTATGATTTATCAGAATATTTTTGTTTTCATGATAATTCAAATGTATAAAAATAGAATATAGGCATTAATTCATATTGTTGATAAAGATAACTTGGTTATGTGTTATCAATCTGAATTGGAAAAGTATTGCCGGCAATACCACATTTTGGCCAGTCAACACCTTTTCAAAGTATTAAAACTAAGTATTAAACTCAAAATAGATTTATTTTGACACCGCAAATCGTTTTTTTTTCATTTTTTACATTTGATTACACCAATTATGTCATAGCACGTGATATAGTTTTTCTTAATTTGTGAACATTTTGATTTTTGGCAATACCACGTTTTGGATTTTCGGCCTTCAATTACGACATCACTAATATTATAATAATATAAGTTGTGCAGGTTTTGCCGTTAATGATAACAACCATCGGCTGCCGACGAATCAGGACATTTAAAAAAATTAAATCATTATTTTCAAACCTCATAATTAATTAATAAAATGTTCACGAATCGGACGACACAGTGTAATAATAAGTAACAATTATTATTACCATTCGCTGAAACAATTATTTGACCACTAACCCGATCAGCGATTCGATAACGCCGCCATCATAACTTTAGGACTTGATAAAAGAATAAATATTTTACTATGGACGTTAGAACACAGCATTATCCTAAATTAAAATATTTCCTAAATGCGCTCCGTAGGTTTTTTTTTTATGATATTGAATTCAAAATCCCGCAGTAACATTATGTTATTTTTAGAATATTATTTTTTTATGTCTGTAATTGATTGTACTTACAATATTTGTAAATAAATGTTCTGTGTTTATTAATTCAAGACGTCAATTCATACAAAAAATTTTCAAGTACAACCATATTAAAATATTTACTGAACATTTAGTAGTTATGATTTAATGTTCGCGGGACTTAAAAAAAATAAAGAACTAAGTTACTAGACAGGTGCGAGGCCAAAGATTAAGTTTTTATTTTGGGAAGACTATTGTAGTTGCGCGTAAGTAATAATTACATTATAATTATGTACTAGGTTGTTGATTATCACTACTAATAATATTAAGGTTAATAGTTTCCATTTTTACTACTCCGGTGTGTAGTACTTTCGATAACAGCTAAGGTGTGACTATTCAAATAATTCTAGTTATACTCTGCGGTATAACCGGATAACGCAGACCAACCAATAGTTAGTGACGTTGGCAGTAAGTACGAATGGACGTTAAAGACTTACAATTTCACAAAAATACATTATTAAAACACAAATAGTAATATTTTGCTGGTGAAATCGAATATTACTTCGAAAAAAAACATGAAATATTGCAATAGCTTCTAAACAGAAACTGAGAGGCGGTGCACACAAAAAGTCAGAAGAAAAAATATGTTGTCCGGTTAAATTATGTTGTACATAATACCACGGTGTCCAATAAAGTAGAAAATGTAAATGTTGTATTGTAGTTATAATAACTTAAATTGAGAAAATTAATTTCTATGGAGATACCGAAACAGGCAAAAATATTATCATCTCGACGTAATAAAATAATCATAAATGGTATCATAAAATATATAATATTGCATTTGTTAATATCATAAAATATAACCGTGGTGGTTTCATTTCAATTGATTACAATGAAACTTTAAATTCAAATACTAAATATAATACCGGCATTTCAGTGGTAGTGCAGCGAAATAACAACAACAATATGTTTATTAATCGTTTGTAGTCGCCAATTAGAAGCATTTATTAATACCATGCATTGTTGATGTTGACGTGCGATGATAAAATAAATAATAGTACGTTATTGAAATAGTTCGTGTATAATATGTGATTTGAGGTTTTTCAACTTTTAATTGATGAGTTATTTTCAAAATGTTTTTTCCAATGTCTTGCTATCGACGGTAATACCCGCACAGTGGCTATTAATACTATTGATATGTTTAACGTATTTAAAGTATATTATAATATTTTCAAGAACCATCATCGTAACGGTAATTTAAAATAACATTTTCAAAAAGTGACCTGATCGATCACGAGTAGACGGCGTTCGAGTAGACAACTAATCCGTTTTCAGCGGTCTAAATACACGCTATCGGGTCCGACTGTATGATTGACGAAATATTTTAACGTTTTGTTTGAAACAACCGTCCGTTTGCAATCCTCTTAAATAGATAACAGATGTATTATTGTTTCGATCATGTGTTAGATTACAAACAGTCATTTTGTTTTGAACAGAATAAAACATTTTATAAATTAATATTTACCTTGGTACCTACGTAATCACAAAGATTAGATGCCGTGCAATATCCTAAATAATCTGCTACTAAACGTAAAAATAAATTATACCTGTTATGTTCATTTAAAATTGAGTATCGACCAAAACCGTTTAACAATGTGTTATTATTTTTATTTATTCAAATTAATTAAGTATGGTTAAGTCGAGATATATTGGTTAAGTCTACCTCGTGAACATATCAGAGGCGAAGCCGCGACCTAACACAGTCATAAAACTGTCATTTTCGAAAAGCCACTGTTCATCAGAAAATCGGTCGATTGGAAATCTGTAAACGTTATGGTCTCGGGAAACTCGTGGAGAATTCGTCAAAAATATTTTTGTCGATTTTCGACAAGTTACAGTCATACTGTAGACCTTCGAATACGGTCTACGAAAACCTTGTTGGAAGTGTGGAAATGACGACTTGTGGTGGTTTCACGGTACTTTGTGGCGATTCAATAACTAATGGAGATCGTTTAGAATTTAGTTAGCTTTGCAAAAAGTTCAAAACCAGATTTGTACAACCATTTCTCATTGAGATATTGTAAAAAAATACTGCACAACCACAGCCCGGAGGACGACGCGCATCGCTATGGTTTAATAGTCGGTACGGGGAAGTGTATATATGTACGCATTTATCAGATGCATTGGTATCACTGAAGTTTACAGCTGTATTTTAAAAAAAGAATCTAAAAATTCAATTCTCAACATGACAGACACCGTCGCAACAACTCCGGCTCCAGTCGCCGCGTCGCCGGCCGCGAAGAAGTCTCCAGCCAAGAAGAAGTTGGCCGCTAAAGCCGCGAAGACCGCTGCAACGCACCCAACCACATCCGTGATGGTCACTTCGGCCATCAAAGAGCTAAAAGAGAAGAAAGGTTCGTCGTTGCCAGCCATCAAGAAGTACTTGGCCGCCAACTACAAAGTCGATCCCGCCAAGTTGGCGCCATTCATCAGAAAGTTTTTGAAAGCCGCCGTCGCCAACGGTACCGTCGTCCAGACGAAGGGCACCGGCGCTTCGGGACACTTCAAATTGCCCGTCGCCGAGGTCAAGCCGAAAAAGGCTGTCGTAGCCAAAAAGAAGAAGTCAATCGTGAAAAAAGTCAAGGTCGCTGGAACACCGAAGAAGAAGAAGCTCGCAGCTGGCAAGAAACCCGCGACCGGTGAACCAGCCGCCAAAAAAGCGAAAAAAGTTGCTGCAACCAAACCCAAGGCGACTACACCGAAAAAGGCACCAGCCAAAGCAAAAAAACCGGCCGCTGCCAAACCCAAAGCGAAGAAGGCTCCAATCAAGAAAACAACGACTCCCAAAAAGAAGTAGTAAAATACTCTTTGCCACCCATCTCTAAAAAGGTCCTTTTCAGGACCACCAATTAATAATAACCATACACGTTAATCTCACATTCACTCACTTCGACCTAGTGAGCGAACATAATATAGTATTACGCGTCTCGTGGACCGTCGTGCACGCAGCAATGCCGCACGTCCGACTTATCTGTGTATGTATGGTGGTTTTGGACGATAATTAAAATTTTTAGCAAGTTTTGCGCACATAAAACGGCTCAATTCAAAAATGCTCGAAACCCAACACAACAATCAGGCGTAATTTGCTATGCGATTTTTTGTACAAACCGTTCTAAACATGGTGCTCGCCTTTTTAGACCAACAAACAAGTGCCACATTTAGAAACGACGCTCGTTTTATCGCATCAACATAATATATAATAGTTGGTTTCCAATGTGTTAAAAAATGTTTTTATATATAAAATATATTAACTGTATGATAAATAAAAAAGCCCTGTTTTTGATGTTAAAAAATATTATAATACCGTTTTAGTTGTTCAGTACAACCGTGTACGAACACTTGGACTTGCAGATGGTGGTCGCAGGGACTGGAACCGTATGGAGAAGAACTGGTTTTGGAACCGGAACCTCGCCGAAATCATAATTCAAATTAATTTAGAAACCAGAACCCCAACGAAGCCCTCATTCCAATTAATTTAAAAACCGGAACCGATATATCTTTGTAAAGATTTTTTACAATTAATTTCGGCTTTGCTGTCATTTAATAATTCAGTTATTTTCATTTGTCATCAATTGTGGGTGTAATTGATACATTAATATTGTTATTATTATTATAATCATCGAGGGGATTAATAATATTCAAAAATTATCAACCAAGAAGTTCTAGCAGCTGAGACGTGACATCAATCAATGTATAAAATATTTCTACTTAACAACTGGTAATATTATGATAGGAATCGCCGACAAAAATAAACGATAATTGTCCACTGCAAAACTTATTGTATACGTTAGGGTTCTACCTAGTTTCCATAATAACTAGAAATTCTGAAAATATGTTAATATATAACTAGGCGTTGTAAGATTGTGTATAACGTATCTTATCGTTATCGGACGTACAGCTTGTACACACGGATTATTAAAAGGTAAAGAAAAAAAATATTTATAATTATTTTATATCTACGAGGTTAAGTCCTGACTCTGATTGATCAAATACAAATTACAATACACGAGTACGAAGCGGAACTGTGTAACTGACTATCGTCAGTTAATTTTTGTTCCCGTAAACATTTTGTTTTAAATAGCTTAATAATATTACCGATAGTCGACAAATACATAATTGTTATTATCTAGGTTTCGAGGTATTTGTTATGCTGCTTCGATTACGGAAAATTGGTACCGATTTTAATAGATAAAACTTTGAGGTTTTTAATTGATGAGTTATTTGTAGAATGTTTTTCCGATTTCTTGTTATCGACGGTAATCATTATTATTGCCCTTAAAAATCCATGGTACTCATAGTGCACCATTATAGCAACAGTTATTTTGTACAACTGGACAACAATATTTTGAATTATGATACCCATTGTACATTTTATCACCATACCTATAATTATTTAAATGAAAAGCGACTAATTAATAATTATCCATATGAGACCCACCAACCACGCGCTGGTGTCGACTGTTGAGATAATGATTATAACCCGAACCCCGTGAATGACCAGTACATGGTAATGTAAAATCATACTCCATTGTAAATCATTTCCCAATGTGACACGTTAATAACTGATTGAAAATTGGTGGCCCTGAAAAGGGCCGTTTTGGTTGTGTTACAATGTGTCAAAACGAGAGATTTATTTGGAGCTGGTGTACTTGGTCACGGCCTTGGTGCCTTCACTGACGGCGTGCTTGGCCAATTCACCGGGCAACAAAAGCCTGACGGCTGTTTGGATTTCCCGGCTGGTGATGGTCGAACGCTTGTTGTAGTGGGCCAGACGACTGGATTCGGCGGCGATGCGCTCGAACAGATCGTTGACGAAACTGTTCATGATGCTCATGGCTTTGGATGACACACCGGTGTCGGGATGTACTTGTTTCAACACTTTGTAGATGTAGATGGCGTACGATTCTTTCCTCTTGGGCTTGCGCTTCTTGTCGGACTTGGCGATGTTCTTTTGTGCCTTGCCGGACGACTTCTTCATCGCTTTACCCGCCGATTTTCCTCCTGGAGCCATTTCGAATGATTGTAAATAGACTTGTGTTTACGACTGAAACGTTGTGAACTGAATGATGTGCCCTATTCGCAAACAGTGGGTATATATTCCCAAAGTCAAGCGATTTTCCGTTCGTTTATTGCTGGTTATAATAAAATAATGACGGTATAAATAATATCGTGAATCAGCTTTCAATAACTAAAGATAGCAGTTTGTCCACGAGTATGTTTCACGATAATGCCGAATAAAAACCGCATCGTTTGATAGTGCGTGTTGAACAAACGTAGCGACGTAGTACCGTCAAACCATTCATCTCTGTGTCCAATCACAGAACACCGTTATCCACATTTATGCTATATATACGAACATTTTAGTGAAAATGCACATCAGTCTCATTCATTATCGAATTCGAACTACCAAGCAACACAGCAATCATGAGCGGACGCGGTAAAGCAGGAAAATCGAAGGGAGGCAAGTCCAAGACCCGGTCGTCCCGTGCCGGACTCCAGTTCCCGGTCGGTCGTATCCATCGTCTGTTGAGAAAAGGAAACTACGCCGAACGTGTCGGAGCCGGAGCCCCGGTGTACCTGGCCGCCGTCATGGAATACTTGGCAGCTGAAGTATTGGAGTTGGCAGGTAACGCCGCCCGTGACAACAAGAAGTCCCGTATCATTCCCAGACATTTGCAATTGGCCATCAGAAACGACGAGGAGCTGAACAAATTGTTGTCCGGAGTAACCATCGCTCAAGGTGGTGTGTTGCCCAACATCCAAGCCGTTCTCTTGCCCAAAAAGACCGAAAAGAAAGCTTAAACATTCTTCCGACATTGCTCAACTAAAAAGGCCCTTTTCAGGGCCACCAAATTTGTAAACAATAAAACAACACATTTTTTCAGTATATGTGAGTGCGTTGACATTGTAAAAACGGCGTGCGTAATTATATCATATAAAATCTCGTTTAAAACCATTCTTTAAAGTTCAATTACTGCCGAATGCCGACCATCGGAACGTGGTCACCTGAAAGCCGATAAAACCCAAACAGACTCTAAAACGGTCCTTCTCAGGGCCACCAAATTTTTGAAAAGCCCCTCATATTATGCAATCCATTAACGATATAATGCAATGTTATTTATTGCCGCTAGGGCACGTCGATGTTTTAGATTATTTTACATTTATCAATGGAAATAGGTGTCACGTAAAAAAGCCGTACCAACGTAAATGTTTCATACTGTGGTTATTTTTAAAATGTCTTGTTATCGACGGTAATACCCACACAACGCGGCGGCTATTAATGAACGTCGTATTTCTATTGTACAGCACTATCACATTAGGTATATTAGTATATTTCTCACAAGAATTTTTTCTACTTATTTCAGTTTGTGTATTAATTTTTTTTTTATTGATCCTGAGCCCGGCAACTGTGGCCATTGGCTATTAGTAAGTATTGTAGGTTTGTATTGATGGTTTGTAGGTTTTTGGTACGGTAGGGGGGAACACGTGTGTGTTTGTTTTGGCAGAATTTCGAATGAGGCACCCGTAGGTTTCTGCCATGCCCCGCGGGTAGGGGATGACAGCACTTGTTCTCCGGTCACCACAACTTGTCCGGAGAGAAATGCCGCCCGGTGGCCGAGGATCGAACCGCGACCGGCTGCGTCGCAGCGGAAGAGTCAGACCACTCGGTCACCTCGTCCCCCTGTGTATTAATTATTCCCATAGCAAACGCCGCAAGCCACTACTACTGATGAGAAAATGCGCGTCGTCGTGTTCATTAGCATATATCTCACCGGTTAATGCCGAGAGACATTTTCGGTTAGAATTGGTTTTTTTTTCCAATTACTCGACCCATCAACAATCAATTCGTGTTACCAACGGTTTTTTTTTAATAAAAGAATACAACAGTATTACCTCCTCCACCTTCATGATTACGACTAGTTGGCAATACAATTAATATACACGTACAATACATAATACACAATACATAATTAACAGACACTAGTGTACGGCAAGTGTCTCGTGTGAATCAATGAGACACTTTTGTAAACAGTAGCACGATTCTTGTGGTCGGCCACAAAGTGTCTCGCGTGGGACAGCTCTAATACTCGCACAGCTACTATTAATAATATTATTGATGACGTATACAGTTACCTTTTTTATATTTTCAAGAATCGGCCCAAACAGTGTGCACGGTGGTATTCATTTGACATTTAGAATTTTAACTCAACGACTAGATGACGAATTTAATGCAATTGGTCAGTGGTTCCCAACCCACAACTTAAATTAGACAGGGGGAATCCCTTATTTGTGATTTCTTTTGCTTATCGACTTTATTGTTTCATAATAAAAATGAAAAAGAAAATTATATCATCCATATTAGTTTTACATAAAGAACTTCTTGCAATGATTTTAAACCCTATAAGCACGGATTTTCTACGTGTTTAAAAATTTCAACAATTATAAAATTAGAAAATACTTCCGTACTTCACATACATGAACCCTAAGATTAACACGAGATCCCTGGGGAAACAGCGCCCAGCGGGGTTATTTAATAAACGATATGTGGTGGCCCTGAAAAGGGCCTTTTTAAAATGTGATAGAATTTACAACTAAAGTAACTTATCCTCCGAAACCGTACAGAGTACGGCCTTGTCGTTTAAGAGCGTATACAACGTCCATAGCGGTGACGGTCTTCCTCTTGGCGTGCTCAGTGTAGGTGACTGCGTCGCGGATCACGTTTTCCAGGAACACTTTCAGAACACCACGGGTTTCTTCGTAAATCAAACCGGAAATACGTTTAACACCACCTCGGCGAGCTAACCGACGGATGGCAGGCTTGGTGATTCCCTGGATGTTATCACGGAGCACTTTACGATGACGCTTGGCGCCTCCTTTTCCCAGACCTTTTCCTCCTTTGCCTCGTCCTGTCATTTTGA
>NW_019101260.1:0-12191 GCF_001856785.1 Myzus persicae
TTCATATTTCATGGACCAGTTTTCACGTCAGCCCCGTTACAACGTTTCATGCCGCCGCCACCAGATGTCAGCCGCTTCGCTTTCTATCGCGAATAAACAGTTGACCCTGCCGCCGCCGGACACGCTGCGGTAGCGCTCTCTGTCATGCGCGAGTTTGGACCGATTTTCGTGCGCCGCCCGGTGCGCTCTTATTTGGTACATTGTTTGCATAAATAGGATAGGTTAGATCATAAATAAAAACATATTTTGGTGCGCGAGTTTGGACCGATTTTCGTGCGCCGCCCGGTGCGCTCTTATTTGGTACGGAGTATAGACTCCCTAACGTTTTTTCATTGAGACCGTACGCACTGTACAGTGTACGGTTTTATTTTTTGTCCGTCTCCTCGCCACGCGACAAATTTTGATTATTTTATTTTTCGCTCGCCCGATCCACGCGTTTACCTTGGTTGAACATACAATTTTGAAAAATTTAGACAAGAGCAAACTTGCTACTAAAAAAAAATGGGATGGCGATCGGGTGAAAATTTGTACGATTGGCTACTGGTCACCTCCAGGCTCTACAACGTTCCCACGACCGGTCCGAGCATCGATGGGCGAGTCTGCTCGGACACGTGACGGCCTTTCCCAGCCGCCGAGGCCAGACCGAAACGGCCGACGGCTACAAATAGCGGCGACTGGTGCTCGATGTTGTGCGTTTTGACGGTCGATGGTGACGACTGACCCGGCAGAAACGGATCGAGTTTTGGAGCCTGCGCAATCGGCGGTCACCACGATGGCACGATGGACAAGCGACCCTGTCGACGTGGGATTACCACATGGCAAGGGTCAATCGTCAGCGGAGTGCGGACCACGGCGCAATTCACCGTTCAGTGGTTCACCGGTGACCTCGAATGTCGGCAATTTTCGCCCTGGCGTTGTCGTTTCCGAGGGTCCGGCGGCGCTGACTTCCGTGATCCTAGTGGCTAACACACATCTCTACCACTCACTCCGCTGCCGCCGTTGTGAGTCGCCATCACTGGCTCGAGATCGTTGTCCGTGGCTTCACGCGAGTACGCGACCGTACTGCCGCCGGACGCTCACCGAGCAGCCAGAGGGTCTCACGCGTCAACGTCGATCCAGTGCAATACGTCTGTGAAATCTGTCGCGCCGTGGGTGATCGGTGTCGGAGAATGTGTTCAGGTACCATCGACAGGCTCCAACTCCGAGAACGGCGATCCGACTGGCCAACGAAAATATTGACTCCTCGACTGTAGCTCAGTAGATTTAAAAACGTCGCCGTCTTCATCATCATCAGTCTCAGAATCGTTGCCGGTCTCATCATCATCGTTCTGGACGAGTAAATACTGTTCTTGCTGACTAAGCGAATAGGTCTCTGCGATTGAGACCCATTTTTCAGAGTCATCCGAGCTTATCTAATCAAAAACCAATTACGTTGCATAATATATTGTAAATCGTAACTACAAGAAAAATGTACTTTTTCAATAGAAACATTTGACCCTGCTTCATGTTGAGTATTGTGGTTCCGTTTTCCGTTCTCTCCAATGTTTCCAATTTCCGATTCGTTTGTATTTGCCAATTTCTCAAGCCGGTATTTTTTCTCCATATTGTTCCCACGAGTTGGGATGAAATAAAAAGTCGCACTGCGGCAGTGCAGCGTAACGCAGTGAAGGCAAATACTGTGAGGGGTGCCAAGTTCCTACAGGTTCCAAGTGGACACAAACTGACCTCTGTGTCAAGTACTCCCCCTTCACGAGTTTGGGGATTGAGGGTTTTTTTTTAGGGTTATCTTCTCTTTAGGGCATTAGCTCAAAAGCAAACGCTTTCCTCGGTGAAAAAGGCCTCCTATAAACAAATAATTGGAAAGACGTAAGTAACATTTGCTTCTAACAAAAATACAAATTTCTAGCATATTACCCATTGACTATTGGTCATGTATATCACTTGGTAATATAATATAATCAATGTCTTAAAAAATTTGTTTTTACATTTCTGTTTTGCTTAGGCTTCTGAAATGATTGAATTCTTTAATAAATGGTTTGACTTATTTAATACTCAACATAAATATGATAAAGGGTTTTGGTTTAGATTATGAAAGTCAAGAACAAATTATAAATATGATGACAACATTTATTAAAAATATGAGAATTCATGACAAGATGACACTGCTTCCTTTTCAAAAAGGTTTGCTTATACAAATAAGTATAATGTTGAACATAAATTAATATAAATTTGTGTTAATTTATACTTCATAGGAATAATAATATCAAATACATCACTCTTGAATTTGTATAAAGATGTTAAACGTATATTTCCTTATATTCTTACTAACTAAACCAAGATATTCTGGAAAATATGCTTAGTTATCTAAAGAGGATGGCTGGATTAGCAAGTAATAATATTACAGCATTAGATTTCAAATATTGGTAATTATAAGTGTGATATATAGTTTTATTTTTGTTAACAGCTCACATTTAAAATTTTCTTTTATGAACATTATTATTTAGTCTCCGATGGAATATTTTGGAGAAACATTAAAATTTTGTTTTCATAAATATAGAAACTGTACTAGCATATAAATTGTTTGGTGACAATGGGTGTTTGCCAAGTCAAAAACTTAAGTGGCTATATTGTATGCTAAAAATTTTCAACAAATATATCAGTTCAGGAAGAAACTACGGCTTTGTTAAAAGATTTTGAACTTGAAGTACATTAACCATGATAATAATATATTTAAACATTTAGCCATTTATGTACCTTCACATAATTAAACACTTTTTTAATTTTTTAGATAAATATAGAAGATGTGTTTGACAGCGTGGAATTGGAATGCGTAGAGCATGTTGCTGGATATGTCACCAGCAGATATTATGAAAAATATCCACAACTCACATCTACTAAAGAGGAACATACCATGTGTTGGACAAATTTTTTATTAAAAATTCCAAGTAAAATGTTGTTAAAAGCTATGCAATTATTAGAAACATATTTTACAAAACAACACGGAAAAAATGTATCCAAAATACCTGGAGTCATGAAAAGTATAACCAACATCACGAAAAAAAAAATCCTCAGACTATAAGTTGGACATTCCTGAGGAGGGTTGAGTTGTATGGTTTGATTAGTGTAAAGAACATGAATAAATCCATATTGTATAATAGGTTTGCACAAAAAACCAAACAAACTAAAAAAAAATTACTGCCTAGAATTTATAATACATAATTGTATAAAGGATTATAATATTATAGTACACTTAGAAATTATAAAATAAAAAATTTACATACTAAATATCATGACAAAGTAGATATTTGTTTTCTTCATGATCTTCCCAACAATTGATGTAATCAAGATTATCTTTTAAAATCATTTATAATAAATACTATACTATTATATTCAAATTGTTATTTATAATTTATATAACTACCTGGAAATCAGGACTTTCGATTTTTATTCCTTCTACAGGGTACTTTCGGTTTAATACATCAAAAAGTTTATCAAATCGATCAGTAAAGAGTTGTTTGAGAGCTATTTTTTAAAGATTCTACTTATACATTTCTTCGATAAAATTCTAAGCCTTTGGCCGTGGATCGCTACAAATCTGAAATTAATTAATACATGTATTATATTAAACTTGTTTTTGATCATTGTTTTTTCAAATTTTACCCGAGGAACCAATTTGACATTCATTTTACTGAAACCATTAACTTGTAAATGTCTAAGCGTAATTTTGGGACAAACTTGTTGGGGAATTTGAATTTCTCTTCATATCATTATCACATACATCAATTTAATGTGACCATCTTATGTGTGGAGACTCTTGGAAACCATTTAACATTTAATATTAATGACAATCATTTGAACTATTTATCTTTTAGAAATACTAAATTTAAAAAACCTAACCTAACCTACATAGTTAATTATCTACAAAAATTATTAGTTTGATTCAGAAAATCTGAAAATCAAACATATAAATACCTACATGTTTTCTAATTTATGAATACCCACCTGCCACTAGTCCTCTGGATACAACAATTGCAATTGGTTGTGTGAAATTTAGAGCTAAACTCTGAAGCATAAACACCAATGCGTTATTGGCATTTTAACCAGAAGATTCACTCCCCCCCCCCTCTTAAAAACATTTCATCATAAACCAACATTCTATGTTTTTGTTCAGTTCTGAGAATACCACCTTTTTTTAACTGAAAAAAATCTTTTATTAAACCCAAAGCTAATATCTAATAAAGACAAATATTTCTGGATAGTTCTTCGACAAAGTAAAGGCAATATTCCTTGTTCCCTTAAAAATTCTTAAGTGAAAGGTGATCTGAAAAAATTTGATTATTAATATTTTTGACCACTTTGTCTAAGTGAATATTTTTACCTAATTTTCAACAACATGCATTAGAAAATCCAATTCTTGGAATAACGTTTATTTTTTAAATTTGTGACTTTACTAGCATTTACAATTTATTGGACTATTGTTTTTTGTGAATTATACAAGTTTGTATGTTCAATGAAATCATTTAATGATTTATTTGTTAAGTCCTTTGATTTATTCTGTTAGGTGTGTCTTCGGTGTTTTTCTAACATATTATATTCCCAAGAGAGAAACTTTTGAAAAAAAAAACAGTGGTTTAATCAATGTTTTGTGACTTTATTTTATGATCATATTTTATTATTTATACTATTCAATTAAACGGAAATAATTATATTGCTGGATTCGTCATTGCCTGCTTATAGCGTTTGATTTTAATATACATACTTACAGTTATTTAAAACTGTAAAACATCTATCAAATTACTAGGTACACAGTTTATATTCAACCAAACTGATGACGACGCACTTGCTGGCTAGTAACACACAACGCTGTACTCGTTGTCCGGGAAATATTTGTTTTTATCCGTGGTAGCATAGGACGTCATTGTAATTTGCTTCGACCATATAAGCTTAAATGGTCGAAGGTAATTTGTAATAGTTGTGTTCATATCTATTTCTGAGTCCTAACAAGCATATTCTTACGTCACCAAAATCATAAATTTTGAATATTTCAATGTCAACATAATAGTAGTCGTCAATCAGCTACTAAAGCAAATTGGAGATCTGTACGACTGTACGGCGAAGACAAACCTCATAGCAAGGTGGAAATGTAAGTAGGTAAATGATAAAAAAAACCATACTCGCTTTTCAAAAATGGCAATAAATGAAATAT
The DNA here is from genome assembly GCF_001856785.1 of Myzus persicae. Taxonomy (NCBI): domain Eukaryota; kingdom Metazoa; phylum Arthropoda; class Insecta; order Hemiptera; family Aphididae; genus Myzus; species Myzus persicae. Next base: position 5,207 of record NW_019101260.1, read on the forward strand.
TTCATAACTATACTCCGGGGTAATCGGAAAAAAAATCCCTGGAAAAAAAATCCCCGGAAATAAAATCCCCGTTAAAAAATCCCCGGTAAATAAAATCCCCAGAAAAAAAATCCCCGGAAAAAAAATCCCCAAAGCAACTATTTAAAAAAGTACATAATTATAATTAGTAAAAAATTTTAAAATTAGTAAAAATTAGATAATTAGAAAATAAGTAAAAAAAAAATAATATAATATTAGTTAGTTAATTAATAATAAAATAAATGTATATAATTATAGTCAGATTCGGTTCAGTCGGTTCGTTTTCTTATATTGTTAGACACAGCTGTCAAAAAGTCTCCAATGCTTAATTTATCTTCACTTTGTCTTATAACTAACTCTTTCAAGCGGATATTTATTGTTTGATTTTGTCCTCTTTTTGTACGTCTTGGTTCACCTAAAGCATCCAATGCTAACTGTGCTCGATCGGCGTCAATTTCATTTTTAATTTTCCTAATAAGTTTCCACATTGTAGGATGTTTTTGACCAACTAGTTTGGAAAACCTATTATTCCACCCTTCAACGATGTTGTTGGTTCTGTGGCAGTCATTGAGGGTGGTTTTATTTACATTCCACACAGCTGGTGGGAACATTGGTGGCAGTTTTCGAAACCTCATGTTATTTTCGTCGTTTCCAATTCTTCGATACTTGCCATTTACATAATACGAATCAAAATAATCTAATAAATCCATAAGATTTTCAGGCAAACTATATTTTAAATATTTCATTCCATCTTCTACGAGGTGCAATGGAAGGAATGCAAGTGCATCAATCATTCCACATTGTTTTCGAAACTCTTCATCCTTATGGTATTTCGAAGCAAAGCCCAATTCTTGTATTTTCCTGAACGTCGATTGACATAAGTGATAGAAGCAGCCTTTTATATCAATATGGACACCAATTACTTCTTTAGCTGCTTCAATAACTGCGCTTTCAAAATCGAGATGTAAACATTTGGGGTCAGGGTATACATTTCGTTCAGCACATTCATCCATTATAATTTGAAACATTTCTACGTATGTATTTTTAGTTTTCCTTTGTAAAATACAGTAAATCGTAGTTACAAATACATTATTTTTTTTTACCCGTATTACATATAACTGTAGGAAAAACTTTGGAGACAGTCCGAAATTCCCGTCTAAATACCAAGTATCTGATTCTGAAAGCAGTTGCAAGTGTTCATCTGTTGCAAATATAATTATCCTTTCAGATGCCTCTGGACCATTATCCCTCAATAATAGTCTATTATTACCCAATAATGCCCATTCACCTGTAATAAAATAGATATAATTTGTTAAGTATAGGATTTTATTTTCTAATTAATATAATTAAAAAAAAAAATTTACCATCAATAACAATTTCTTTGATATTTTGAGGTTCGTTCGGATTATGAAAACTTCGATGATATCTAATACTACGTTTTAAATATTCTTCCTTGGGTAACTCAGCTAAAACATCGACATCCAGATTCCCGATTACCTCCGAAAATATTTGGCCGGGTGTATCATTTGAGGATAAAGCTTTATTTTTTATTTCTTGTTTAACTTTTATGGCAGCTATAGCTATAAATAATAACAATTCTTATTTATATTCATTGGCGGAAATCTTGCGAACATAAAATATTTGTAGTTTTATATTTGTTTTTAAATTTGTTTGTATAATATTTTACATAATATTTTATAGGAAAATTAAAATTATAAGTTGGAACACTGTCCTATAGTGATTTATTTTATCGTCTGTCGAATAAAACAAAATCTGTAAAATTATATTCTGGACGTACTAATTGGTTACTAATTCAGTAATAGGTACCTACTTATCAAGGCCTATGATAAAATTGTTATCGACAATAATTTGTCGTGCTACATTAATTTATTAATTAATTAAAATTTGAGAACATATTTATAACACATAAATATATAAGTGTCCTAACTATATGTAAATTATTAAATTAAAATAAATCTTACCATTTTTATCGGCAGAATGATTGTGTTCATGGATCTCCCTTGGATTACTATTTTGAAGCGATGTTTTTAAAATGGCTAAACATTTAAATGAACTATATTTTGCACACCTCCATCTCTTGAAAAACTTACAGTCTTTTTGGTGTACATAAGTATAACCATTTAAGCAAATTTTATAGTTCCCTTGGTTAGATTTAACAATTTCCATAGTCGCATTGATTTCCATAGCCGGACAATTACGGCCTCGCACAGTCACACAAATCAAAGTTACTTAATAGGAACTGAAGATGTACTAACCGTAACCGTTATAATAACGTATAGATACCAAATATTACGTATTTTGAGTTATTTTGACTTGTATTTTCCCAATTTCAAATTTTATTGCTCTATGCCAAGGCCCACCCAACTAGCGGCCCGCGAACCTTTTTTATCTGTAAAATGCTTTCTTATTGCACACTAAATTTGTAGTACGAATGTACCGTGTAAATTGCAAGCCTCGATCTATCATTGTTCAGGCTCAACGTTTATCAGAGAGTGTCCAGTGAGTTAGTCAAGTTATATATTGGTAGTATTATAGTCATTCCGCTTTTAAATAGTTGCTTTGGGGATTTTTTTTCCGGGGATTTTTTTTCTGGGGATTTTATTTACCGGGGATTTTTTAACGGGGATTTTATTTCTGGGGATTTTTTTTCCGGGGATTTTTATTCCGGGATTCATACTCCGGCCCACGAGAGAAGCCATTTCGTGCATGCTGACTGACGGCAGCGACCGTTCCGAGACCTCTATTCCCCCACTTTGTGTCATTCAGTGTCGGGTTGTGGCGTGCATACAGCGCGAAACAAGCGTTATACAGAGTGATTATAATATATTGTCATTCATAATATTAACGTATAGCACGAGTGGAACGAATGTAAATTAAAATTTATTTTTATTTTTAACTTCAATATTTACAAAATTGTACGTAATAGTATAAAAACATGTAAACTTAAAAGTATATAAATACATATGTATAATATAACGTGATATTTCACGTTTAGGTATTAAAAAGTGATTTAGTTTTGTTAGTATTCATAATATATTTTACAATTGTATAAAAAAACAAAAAAATATACATAATATTTAGTACATAAATACAAAAAAAAAATGTAAGTCACTTTTATAAATATTATATTTTAGAATCGTATAACAACAAAAATATATATATAATATTTAGTATATAAATACAAAAAAAAATTTAAGTCACATTTATTAATTAGGTATATATTTTACAATAATTACTCGTCAGAAAAATCAGAAGAAGTGTCACCAGACACCAGTTATAGTCATTATATGTGAATGTGATTCTTCATTATCCAACATATTTTCAGTGATGAAGTCAATTTCATACAATTTGTCTTCTTCTCTGATAGTATGACTAACGAAATTGGCCCACATGTCAGAAGTCACTTTCTGGGATAGTAGGAAAAAAAGTCTCGGTGGAAAAAAGTTATATTTTTATAAAAAAAATATGTCATTGAATCGTAGTCGTATTTAAAAAATAATACATAATATCACATAAATTTAATAATATAAATAATATAAATTATTATCGTTGTAGCTTAATATTTTGAAATATATACACATAGTATATCACATAAAGTTGGATGACTAAACTTATATAATCACTCTGTATAAAACGTTATTATTGTGTGAAAAATACGTTTATACAACGATAAAATCTATTATTCGCATATCATATCTAATGTACGTTAGTTTTGGGTGGACAACCGTAAATAAAATGATTAAGTTTACTATTATATACCAGCTATATCTTTCAATCGTACAGTATATAATAAACTAGACAAAAAATCCGATAATTTTTGGTTTTTACCTACCTATGTTATAGATGGTAGAACGTGATATAATAAAATTATCTTATTACTATTAATTGTATTACATTATGACATTGTGTGTAAGTGTATAACGCCATTCGGTGACATCTGATAACTGTCATAGTAAAGTACTATAGTGCAGTAGATGTTGCAGTCGTAGTAAGACAGTAAGAGTACGTCAAGATGGTTAAAATTACACAGTTATAAAATTAAGATTAGTTTAAAAAGACAGTTAAAATTACAGTTAAAAGTTTACACAGGTTTAATTATTCGAAAAATGGAAATTTTAAAGTCCAATAAAGACAACATAAAAATTGCATTTGAAGGTTTTTTATACACTAAAAAAAAAACCTGCGAGAACCATTTACAGTGAAAGTGCTCAAAAGCATCATCGTTGAAATGTTTTGCAAATTTCACTACCAGTTTGGATTTAGTTGGTCCCAATGTATGGTCAAAATTAAAACGCGACCACAGCCATTTGCCCAATGAAAATTTTGCGATCGTTGAAAAAATTAAATGCAACATGAAACAACAAGCGAAAACCACTTCAAAATTACCAGGGCAAATTTTTTCTGAAACAGTCATTAATCAGCCGAAAGAAGTATTATAACAATTACCTCTTGAAAATTCAATAAAACGAACTTTAAGAAACCAAAGGAGTGAAAATCATCCAAATGACGGCAACTGTGATGATTTGAAAACCCTTAAAGTTGAAGGTGAGTTATACAATGTATTAATCAAATAGGGCTTAAGGTTTAAATAAAATATAAACATTAGGTATAGGGTAGGGTTATACAATTTATTAATCAATAATAGGTTTTAAAGTTTAAATAAAATATATACATTAGGTACCTATATAGGTATAGGGTATACCTATATGTTTTTTTTACATTTTTAAATAAGTATAAAAATTTTTTTATTAATTAAGGTGAATGGGCTTTGTTTCAAAATGAAAATTTGTTGTTGCACGATAATGGTACTGACGCAGAAGAAAGAATTTTGGTTTTCGGTACAGATAACGAATTACAATTACTAGTTGTCGCTGATACTTGGTTCTTAGATGGCAATTTCAAATTAGCTCCAAAACCATTTCTACAGCTGTACGTCGTACGAATAGAAGTTAATAGTGTGTATGTTTCTACTTTATTCATTTTAATGCAGAATAAAACAAGATCATCTTACGAAAGTATGTTTTCCATAATAATGAACATTTGTAAAGATCGAGATTTATACCCAGACCCAACGTTTTTGAATATGGATTTTGAAATTGCTGTGATTAAAGCTGCAAAAAATATCTTAGGTGAACATATAAATATCCGTGGTTGTTTTTATCATCTCACACAAAGCACCCACCGAAAAATACAAGAACTGGGTCTTGAGAATCGGTATCGCATTGCAATGACAACGAGTTCAATCTGTTCTGTTGTATGATAGACGGGTTAGCATTTCTACCAATAAAGTTTGTTGAAGATGGTATGTTACACTTAAAAAATATTGTCCCGTTTGGAGCTGAAGATTTACTTTTATATTTCGACCATACATATGTAAATGGCAAATTTCGCCCAGGTAGACCTTGTAAAAATAATATAATAGTACAATATCGTCGTACCCCGCCACTATTTCCTCCTACAACTTGGAATGTTAATTTGACAACATTGACTGACGGGCACAGAACTAATAATGTATGTGAAAGTTGGAACTCTCGATTTTCACATATGGTTGGACAAAATCACCCATTTGGAAACTAATTACTAAAATTAGATATGAGATCTGCAGACCGCGCAAAATTAGCATTGAATGAACTGGACGAGCACTCAATAAAAAAAAAATAAATAAAATGGAAAGAAGATTAAATGCTTTATGCACTCGTTTTAGGGAAAATAAAATTGAACTAAAAAAATAAAATAAAAAAATAAAAAATAAAAAAAAAAATAAATAAATAAAATTGAAGATTTTTTGAAAGCTATAGGTCAAAATATTAAGCTACAGCGATAACAATTTATAATTTATGTATCTATAGGATTTTTTATAATTATGTAATTATTTTTTTTCTAACTTTGTGTGATATATATATGTTATTTTTTAAATACGATTCAATGACATGTTTTTTTTTAATAAAAATTTCTGTAAAATGTATTAACTTTTATTCTGTAAAATATGTTCCTGACAAGTCATCTAACATTGTGTGATATACATATTTCAAAATATTAAGCTACAACGATAATAATTTATATTATTTATATTATTATATTTATGTAATATTATGTGTTATTTTTTAAATACGACTACGATTCAATGACATATTTTTTTTTATAAAAATATAACTTTTTTTCCATTCCTCACTTTCTGGATACCTTCGATCAGCAATTTTTTAACATCATTTAGTTTAAATGTTGTATTATTTTGTTTAACATGATTTTTCACTGCAGACCATGCAAGTTCTATTGGATTAAGTTCGGCATGGTAAGGTGGCAAACGTAATACATGTCGATTTGTTTTCAAAGCTTCTTCGTCAATTACATATTTAGTGTGAAGAGGTTTAATTTCGTTTACCTTATCAAGCAATCGAAATTTCACCATCGGTTTATCGAAAACAATATCTTTAGACTTCAACAAATTTATTATGTCTTCTTTTTTCCAATTCGCTGTGGGAACCGGGTCTTTTTTGACAGAATGGTACGATGCATTGTCCATAACTATTATTGAATTTTCCTTTAATCAAGGCAGAACTATTCACCATTCATTTCGTCGTGGTAGTCTGCTGTGTTTTTTTTCGACTCAAAACACAATAGACCCCCCTCGACGAAACCATCTGCTGAACCAATATGGACAACTATTAGACGTTTGCCTTTACCTGATGGATTTTGGGGGCCTGTAGATAGTCCTTTCAGGAATGCATCCCTATGAGATTTTACCGAAGTATCAATCCGGGTACACACGAATTGCGTACCAAAACAGGTAAACGAACCTTTTTGAACGAATTGCGTCCCGGACGCAATTCGTGTTACCTTTTCATCTACGGTTAATTATTGTAAGGGGTTCTTAAAGTGATATCGCCATAATAAAGATATGTCAAGTTAAATAAAAAAAATTTAAATTTAATAATTGTAAAAATAT
>NW_019101261.1:0-3536 GCF_001856785.1 Myzus persicae
TTATTACAGTCCACTACATAGCTGTCAAAGCACATATCATATTGTATTTACTCCAAAGCCAATTCCTCGGTATTTCGAGTTACCTCCTTTTTCTTTTATCCGGCATTTCTAGGTTGTCGGAATTGTCCCGCGTGACTATACAACCGGGACGGTCGCAATCGCACAGATCAGCTTATTGATAAATTAAGAAATAAAAATTTCGCGATTCAGCTTGATGAAGCAACCGATAGTAATAAAAGATGCATATTTAATATGTTATGTTCGGTTTATGGATGGAGTAGATATTATAGATGAATTATTATTTTGTACATCTATATTAAGTGGTACTAAAGCTAAAGACCTATTTGATATCACCAATAATTTTATGGATCATAATTATATTAAATGGGAAAACTGTTTGGGTGTGTGTACAAATGGAGCTCGAGCTATGTCTGGTCAGTACGGTGGACTTCAGGCTTTAATTCGACAAAAAGTTCCAGAAATTATATGGACTTATTGTCTTATTCATCGAGAGGCTTTAGCGTCACAAAATATAAGTTGCTCTTTAAATTATGTACGAAATAGTTATAAAAGTAGTCAACTATGTAAAAACAAGACCTGTTAAAGCAAGATTTTTTCAAAAACTGTGTGAAGAAATGGGAGCAGAACATACAACATTACTGTTTTACTGTAATTCTAGATGGCTATCAAAAGGTAATGTACTTTCAAGAGTATTCGAACTTAGACAAGAACTTTATTCTTATTTAAATGGAGAAGGTTATAATAATAGCGAAATGTTTGTTGATAGTGATTTTGTAATAAAATTAGCCTATTAATGTGATATTTTTGAAAAACTTAACTCACTTAATATATCTTTACAAGGTAAAGAAACTCATATTCTACAACTATACGATAAGATAGTTGCTTTTTTCAAAAAATTCAACTTATGGAAAAGAAAATTAACGGAAGAAAATGGCAAAACCACTTGTTTTCCACTTCTAAAATATTTTCTTGGAGAGAATGATCTTCAATTACCAATGAGTTTAAATACAACATTTTAAGAGCATGACGAATCTTGAAACTCATTTCATGAAATATTTCCCAGAAGAAATGAAAGAGTACTATTGGATTAAAGACCCGTTCACTGAAAAGCCTATATCAAATTTCACAACTACAGAAGAGGAACAATTAATCGACATTTCATCCGATTCATCACTACGAATGCAATTTTCTTCATATTCTTTTTTAGGATTTTGGAACAGTATTAAAGACGAATATCCTGCAGTTAGCAACAAAGCTTTACGCATATTAATACCATTTGCTACTTCATATTTATTTGAAGCAGGATTTTTAGCTGTAGCCGTATTAAAATCAAAATATCGGTCCAAACTCAATGTGGAAAAAGAAATGCGTGTTGCAGTAACTACATTAATTCCTAATTTTAAAAAATTAATAAACGAAAAACAAGCACATTGTTCGCATTAATTATTTTGAATAGAATAAAATATTAAGTTAACTGTTTTTTTTTGTCATCAAAATTTAAATTTAAAACTAATAAATATTATACATTAAACAATGTTTAACCTATTTTATTAAATATTCTTTACGGGAGGCGTGAAAAAAATGTTTCATTATTAGGGAGCCTTTAATGAAAAAAGTTTGGGAACCGCTGAATGCTGATATAGGCTATTACTTAGCATTTTGTATTACATAATGTGTGTTGTGTTATACACAATTTTAGTCCCTGTACCTCACTAAATAATATAGTTAGGGTAGGTAATAAATATATACCTATAATAATATAAATGTGTTATGTGAATGATTAATTTGTGAAAATATTACTGGTATTAGGATCAACATCTGCTGATATTTTCATTTTCATCTTTTCATTTTCAATGGAAACTATGATACAAACATTTTAAAGATTCAAGTCAATTATTTGTTTATATTTCTTATTAGAAGTGAATTATAAATGTGTAAGAATATTACTTGGATTTGGAGCAATGGATGATGACATTTGAATATTTTCATTCTCATTGGAAACTATAATAATATAACAATTAATGAGAATTTGCTAAAAACGTAAACATTGAATAACCAAATTTGTAACACATACAATTAATGTCATCAGAACTTTACTCCGTAATCCACTTTGATTCATTACATAGTTCATCGCCACCTAAACAGAGCACATTATTAAAACTATAATTTTTCAATTCAATGAATATTTAGTTACTCATTTTACAAATGTACCAATTAATACAATTTCTGTAGAAACATCATTAAAGTCAAAGTCAACAAGTGATTCTGATCATTGTATGTGGCCACTTATAGATGTTTGACTCATTAAACTTAATGCGTCTTTTTGAATTTCACTTAATTCAATGGTACAAGATGGACCTCCAACGGTACCCGATATATGACGTTTTATAGCGGCCGCTTTAGTTTTGGTAGTTGATCTAGTATCTTGCCATGATTACAAAGAAAAAAATACAGATATGTCCATATATATATAGTCAAGTTATGTGACACATACATTAACTATGCAGATGGGCATTAGTATTCTACAACAATTACTCATAATATTGTCAAACACGTATAAGAAGAAGTAACTTACTTTTTTTCATTTATCATAACTCTTTTGGGCTCCTGGCAACGAATTTACTCGCACTGTTATATTTCCCCATTTCTCTCTCGCTATTTTATTAGTTAACGATGGTGTAAATTTGCCGGAACACAATTGGGGATCTTTGGCCATGAGTTCATTTGATTTTGGGAGGGTCGAGTTCTTGACATTCTGCTTAGTTCTTACAAGAAAAAACAACAAATTACAAGTACAACACCAACTAAGTAGTCATAAGTACAAAAAAAAAAGTAAGTACACAAAACACAATATTGGTAATTGAATGAGAATATGAGATAGTGATAGTGTGACACTAGACAACAGCCACAGCCATTAATTGTTACTATTTTTAAGTTCTATAATTTGTTTGAGGTTAGAATCTAGATTTTCTGTTATCACCACAGTGGTTCATTCGATTACTTTATCCCATGCGACAAGTGATAAAATCTTATCGATTTCTGTTCAAGAATACCAATTTTATGTCTAACCTAACCTAACCTGTGCGATAAGAATAAGGCACCTTCGATAAAATCTATGACATTAATCGCATGCGAGAATTAGTCACATGATTTCAAGAATTTGCCCCCAAACCGGTCACACTGTAGTCTCTTCAAACCCCTAGCGCTCGGCGGGACTTTACTCGACTGCTTAGCGTTTTATAGTATAAGACCAGTTGCTTGTGAAACTCGCTGTCCTGAAACTCGAGAGCTTGTGAGACTCGGCGATGCAGACGTCAATGTTGTTGAAATCACTTATAGAAGTCACTCCTGTTGACGTCATGGGCAGTTAAAAAACAAAAATGTAGGAGGTGATAACGATTTTTGATAAGTCTTAGAGATCTCGTTTCGAGCGTGGGAATGTTTGAAATTTCACTTCACCCACGAAAATCGGCAATTGAATAACACGGTTCCCCGTCGCATGTCCTTTGCTTTTT
>NW_019101261.1:4397-12246 GCF_001856785.1 Myzus persicae
TAAAAAAATTAAACAACCGATGGTAATAACAACAACGAGTTCAAAGCCATTCGAAAAGATATTCCTAGATATAGTTGGACCATTAGTAACTACAGTATCAGGAAATACTTATATTTTGACCATGCAAGACGATTTAACTAAATATTCGTTAGGAGTACCAATACCAAATCATACAGCCAACACTGTGGCTGAAGCTTTCGTAGTACACTTTGTATGTATTCACGGAATACCTGAAACCATATTAACTGATCAAGGAACAGATTTTCTTAGTAAAACATTTACAGAAGTATGTAAATTATTAAAAATAAATAAAATAAATACCAGTCCTTATCACCCACAAACAAACGGAGGATTAGAAAGATCACACAGAACATTAGCTGAATATTTGAGACATTATGTAGACAAAGATTTAAATACTTGGGATAAATTATTACCTTACGCTTTATTTGTTTATAATTCGACAGAACATACGTCCACTAATTATCAACCATATACACTATTGTATGGAAAAGAATTAAATATTCCAGTAAATATAAAAAGTAATCCAGAACCGAGATATAATTATGATGATTATCTTTATGATTTAAAACAGCGAATGCAGGAATCTCATAAAATAGCTAGAGAAAGGTTGATTAAAAAGAAATTAAAATCAAAAATTAATTATGATAATAATGTACATAGTGAAGAAATGCATGTAAAAGATTCTATATTGTTACGAGATAACACTCAGAAGAATAAGTTAATGCCTTTATGGAAGGGACCTTTCGAAGTTTTAGAAATATTAGATTCTGAAAATATTGTAATTCAAAGGGGGAGACGTAAAGTAACAGTACACAAAAATGACGTTAAAAAATATCATGAAAATCCTATTTGACAAAATAAATAATAATTATAGCTAAAGTATATGTTCAAATAATATTAATATAAGTAATTAATAATTAATAAATAATAAAATAAATTTAAATTATTCTAGGGAAAAACAAAGGAATTTCATATTGGAATTAGAAAGGGCTATTGAAAATGGGACCCATCAAATTGATATATTAATACAAGATGAGCTACCAAATTGTTTACTAAACCATATAAGTACAGCGAATCATAGTTTAATTGAACCATTTTCGAGATTACAAATAAATGAATATACTAAAAACATTGCATGTTTTTTGAAAGATATGACGGAAAATAGAGGGAGGTTAAATTACTCGTGGTGTGAAACGTTATTAGAATTCATGGATTATGTACCAGAACCTAATGATCTATTAGAGTATAGAAGAATAAACAATTAAAAGAAAAATAAATTATATTATAGATTCATTGGTTTATTGGCTGGACAAGGACAAACAAGATATTCAAATAAACAAGGTTCCGAAATGAGGATTTATTATAATACAGGGAACGAAAATTCAGGAAAGGTTATAATAACAGGAGTAGAAGTAATACAAAATAATATAATAAATATTCCAAATACTTTAAATGGTCACTGTAAGATAGCTTCATTAACATTAAAATGTAACACTGAGAGAATAATTAATGAGGAAATAGATATAGGATTGTCAGGAAAACAATTTAAAATAGAACAATCATGTAAAATCCAAGTGATAGGATTAAGAGGAACAGTTGAAGATATTAAAATAAACGATATGGAATATTGGTTAATGTTTGAAAAAATGCCTTTATTTGAGGAAGACGAATTTGAGGATCAACCAACAATGCCACAAAATATTATTTTAGATGACAAAACATTTAATAACGATAATAAAACTAAACTATCATTTAATAAAAGATCACCGTTAAACAATTACGACACCACAATTAATTTAAATAATAAAACCATTACCAGTACAGAAAAGAGTATAAACAATGCAACCACCATAGAAATTCCTAAAATTATAATTAATTCTACAAGTAGAATCCCAATCGATATTACAATTGCAATGAAACAGAATGTTACTAATAAACCGACAACTGAAATAATTACGATTAAGCAAATTGAATTAACTACTCAATCAAATAATATTGCCACAAGTTTACCTACTACCACATTAAATCATTTCAAAACAACTATTAATAAAAGGACTACACAATATGAGAGTAATAATAAGTCCAATGAATCAAATAGTCATACAATCATCATTGATAATAAAGAACTTAGGGAAGAATATAATTTAAAAAATATTTATGTAATAATGGGGGTAGTAATAATATCAATACTTTTATTTATAATTGGTATACTGAAAAATTATGAATTAGTTGAAAGAAATCGATATAACTATTTAACTTCAATAGCTATATGACTACTTATAGACCTTATGATGGAACAAGGATGACAGAAATAGAATTATAATATGAAATTAATAAATAAAAGAATAAAGTAAAATGAAAAAAAAATAAAAAAAAAAATAAGAAAGTAAATGTTTAGTTATTTAATAATAAGTAATAAAGAAAAATAATAAATAAGGTATAAAACAGTTCCAATGAAAAATAATAATTATATAATTATCTGTGAACAGAGAACTAAATCGACCGATTGGCTATGCAACAATGGTAATAAGATGTACAGACCCACCAGAATTAACAGGGAAAGAAACCAAACTAGAATTAATAGCACTGAAAAATTTGGCTAGAAAAATAATAATAATGCGGAAAGAACAGTATGACGACCACAGCACTGGTCCATGGAGTAGATTTATGATGAATTGTACAATGAGAATAAGATCGATAAACTTCATGATTAGAAAAGATTAGAGTCAGAAATATAGGTATCTGTCACGTGTTACATGATCTATAGTAAACTGTAACATGTGATGGAATTAACATATTAGACCAAACTCAATTTTAAAATATATGTAAGACTAACGTGTAATACGTAATTGTTAATAAAAAGTTTATCCAATTTTTATCGTATGAATAATTTCCTAATCATATATCTTTGTATAGGTTATTATGTATAACTACAATTGGTGCTGTGGGACAACAACCGTTTACTAATGAAGAATTTAAAAACGAAACAACAATATTTTTCGAAAATCAAGGAGAACTGCGAATTGTAGGAGCACATTGGGAACTAGTCACTTATGTGCCATTAGTAAATTATGATAATAGGTATAATCAGTTAGCGAATGAAATTTTGAATATGACAAGTCATTATAAGGATTTATTATCTGAATATGAAATATGTTCAAGGTTTTCAAATATATTAAAATCGACGTTTGTAGAAATAGCTTCAAAAAGGGAGCAAATGTATGAATCCATTGGCAGGTATAATAGTACTAATGAAAGTATGAAGGAAGGAAACACTGTAGTTATTAGGAATAAAAGAGGTTTAGTAAAAATAATCGGAACAGCTATGAAAACTTTATTTGGTGTATGTGATGATGACTATACAAAAGAAAATAATGAGAATATTCAGAAAATTGAAAATAGTAATGTTAATATGTTACATATATTAAAAAATCAAACCACTGTAGTAAAATCAGCAGTACAAGGAATAGGTAGTGCCTCTACAGAAATGAATAAATTATATATTGAATTAGGTGAAAAACAAGGTATGTTATATAAAAAATTAAATGAAGCAGCTAACCACACACATACTGTGGAAACGTTAGTATTAAGTAATAGAATACATAGTATTTTTACTGCTCAATTAACACAATTTTCTTATGAGACCACAACTATAAGTGCTATAATAACTTCGGCAAGAACAGGAATTTTACATCCAAGTCTAGTAACTCCTAGGGAGTTAGCCAAACAGTTAACACAAATAAAATTAAATTTACCCATTAACTTAAATTTACCCATGGGAACACAGCCTAGGGAAATTTACGAATTAAGTAAAATAACTAAAATGGCGGTGTATTATAGTGGTAATCAAATAGTATTTTTAATAAAAATTCCATTAGTAACAGAACTTGAACTAACCTTGTATAAAATCTTACCAATACCACATAGATTTAATAAAAATCACAGTATAGTTTTAAAACCCGAATTTCAATATGTAGGAATATCGAAAAATAGACGACAGTTTACGACTTTTACAGAAACACAATTGTTAAGTTGCACTGAAACAGAATTATTTAATATATGCCCAGAATTTCAACCAATACGATATGAATCGGTTAGACAACCCTGTGAAATATCATTATTTAAAAATCCAGAAGTTTTACCAAACAATTATGAAGCAGGAGTAATAATAATTACCAAATTTATATATCATAAATTAAAATATTCAAACACTTGGTTGTACACAACTATTAATGACACATTAACGATAACATGTCAGCGGGAAACAGAACCATATATCCTAAAAATCCAAAGTCAGGGACTAATATATTTAAATCAGGAATGCAGAGCTTATGCCAATGATATAGTATTAAATCCAACTAGGGAAATAAAATATAAATTCTATGTAAACTTCATACCTAAATTGAGCGAAGGTAGTTTAGCGATGAAAATTCCTAAAGCCATACCAGCTTTGGAAATGCCTAAATACAAACATAAAAACGATTTATTAAAACTAGATAATATTCATGAATTAGCTCATTCACTAGACGACATACAACTAATGGTAGAAAATGAGTTGGATAGACAAAATGGACGTGTTCAAACTAATCATCATTATTTAATATATGCTATAATAGGACTATTGTTGTTCTCCTTCATACTGATATTAATCTTATATGTAATGTATAAATGTAATATGGATTTAAAAAGAACGTATAGATCGCGACCAGTAAAAATTAAGAGTGAACCTAAAAGTATGAGTACTTTCTACAGAAGCGAAAACATAGAGTTAGGGCCGGAACAATCATACGAGGCACAACGACCTTTAGTAAAAACTGTGCCCTATGAAAGTGCTAGCAAAAGTGTTATAAATTAGAGACCAAACAGGTATTATTTGAGTTAGAGATAGGATATTTCGACAAAAGGGGAAGATTAATAAACCTGGAGGAGACCCATCATAAAATATGTCATAAAAAGCATAAACTGACATATGCCCATGATCCTCGCACAGACGTCATTTATACAAAGTGTATATTTGACTATGTGATAAGGCAATATAAATATGAGAATCTAGCTCAACATTTTAAACAATGATACCTCACAATAAGAAAAAATAATAAACAAATAGTTAAATAAATAAAGAAATAATAATAACATTTATCTTATAGGATACAATAAACATGGATAGAGCAAAACAATTGTTGCAAGAAATTAATATAAATCTAGCAACACAAATACATATAAATCCAGAACAAGGGGAATGGTTTAATTTTACAGAGTGTTTTGATATACATATAATAACTGCAAATAATTCTATCTTAATGCCATATGAAAATACAGAGATTCGAGAAATAATGACAAATATAAAAAGATTTTTAATTGAAATGGTCATAGATCGGGAATTAACGAACCCAATTTGTATGGATTTAGCCAGGTATATAAATAAAATAACTAATGCCTTAGATTTATTATATTATTATCGATAAATTATTTGACATCGTTTTGCTTATGTACAATGTACATATACTGCAAATTGTCGAGTGGTGTGAATATGCAAACGATTAAAAAAAAAATAAATTATAAATACCATGTGCTATTACAATATACTGGACATAACTAAGACGTAACTTATATTGTAAAGTTTAAAGTTTAGAAATGTTTAGTTTAAGTTTAAAATGTATTATTGGATTGTTTATTATTATAATAAAAATTATAAAAAAAAAAAAAATATATATTATAAAAAAAATGTATGTCTACTTATAAATTATTATGTTAACTAACCAATTAAGAATAAGATTATTTTTACTGTATTTAATGGAAACAATTTGTTGTGACTAACACAAATTTTATAATAACTAATCAAATATTTTAAATGTATCTAAAGTAATAATATTGTAATCATTAATCCTTTGACTTAACTGATCTAGTCAACTAATATGAATGTTCTAGTCAACTAAGTTAGTCAACATATATACTTCTTCTTCTTAACAGCTTAGCGGACCATGCAGGTCCACCGCTGCCACCATTATTTCATTCCATCGGGCCTTATTATTCGCATCTTCCATTTTTACGTTATCCTGGATCATTTTTAGATCTTTTACTATTACATCCTTCCATCTTGTTCGGGGTCTTCCTACAGGTCTTTTCCCCACAATTCTTCCTTCTGTAACTCGTTTTATAATTTTTCCCTCTGCCCTCCAAACATGTCCAGCCCATTCTATCCTCTTGCTTCTGCTATATGATAATATATTTGGTCTTCCATATAAATTCTGTAGGTCATTGTTATGTCTTCTTTCGTATGTTCTCGTTTCTATATTATAAACTGGGCCAAATATTTTTCTGAGCACTTTTCTTTCTGTTGTACATAACTTAGCGTAATCACCTTTCGTAGTAGCCCATGTTTCACAACCATATGTCAACACGGGTCTCAAGTAACTTGTGTATAGAGTTACCTTCGATTCTCTCGATAATAGCTTCGATCTAAATAGCTTAAGTAGGCTATAATAACATCGGTTCGCACTAGCTACCCGTTCTTTTATTTCTTCATGTACGTTGTTTTTGCTGTTTATGTTTATACCTAAGTATTTAAACGCCTCTACTTTTTCGAAGATATAAGGGTCTACTATTAGATTTAAATCATTTCTGTCATTCCGTGAAATACACATGTATTTTGTTTTCTCTTGATTGACTTCTAGACCCATAATCTTGCCTGCTTCTAAGAATTTTATTGTGGTTTGCTTCACTTCGTTTCTAGAATTAACCAGAATTATCACATCGTCTGCATAAGCAAGGATGGTTTCAATTTCACCTACTTCCATTTTTCGAGTTTCCTTTGCTGTTCTCACTACCCATTCCAAAGCAATGTTGAATAGCACCGATGACAATGCATCTCATTGACGAAGGCCAGATTTTACTTCGAACTTTTCTGACATTTCCTGTTGGTATTTTACCTTCAAATTAGTCTTACTATTACACATCTTGATTAAATCTATATATTTCTGAGGAATATCTAGACACCTCAGGACCCTCCATAGCTCTTTTCTATTAATCGAATCGTAGGCTTGCTTAAAATCTATGAAAACTAGGTGTAGATCTTTATTGTATTCGTAGTGCTTCTCTGCTATTTGTCTGATGGTATGGATATGATCGACTGTTGATTTTCCTTTTCTAAATCCGCACTGGTATTCCCCCACGATCTCTGTTGCATATGGGTTTATTCGTTCCAGGAGAAGTGATGTAAATACTTTATATCCTGTGTCTAATAATGATATACCTCTATAATTTGAAACTAGCATTGGATCTCCCTTCTTGAAGATAGGACATAGTATTGCCGTATTACACTCCTCTGGCATAGTTTCTCTTTTCCATACTTCACTAATAATCCCATGTAATGTGTTTATTAAATCTTTTCCACCCTTTTTTAGTAGTTCTGCTGGGATTTTGTTTTCACTCGGTGATTTGTTGTTCTTAAGTGTTTCTATTATCCTTGCTACTTCTTCCTGCTTAGGTTCTCCAATATCAGGTTCTACAGTGTAGTACGTCATTTCTTCGTTTGTGCTACCCTGTTCTTGTCTGTTTAATAGTGTTTCAAAATGCTTTTTGAACAGCTCTACTATTTCTTTTTTATCCGTGACTAATTCTCCTTTCTCATTTAATAGCATTTTTACTTGTGGTTTAAAACCTTCTTTAATTTGTTTGCTGTTTTCAAAGAAGTTTTTGGGGTTTTTTCTGTTTTCTTCAATTTCTGCTATTTTTGCCTTCATATCAGTTCTTTTTTCTCTTCTTAATAATTTGTGGGTTTCCTTTCTCCAGTTTTCATATATGACTTTATTTTCTTCAGATGGATTTT
>NW_019101262.1:0-12260 GCF_001856785.1 Myzus persicae
CCCCAACGAAACAAAAACGGACGCGTTTTTTGTGAGGTGCGGGTTGAATCACTTCGCTGGCTGCGTAGGTGTGGTCCGCGGGTGGGTTGTCGTTGAGGATGAAAGCGGGTTTCAGCCGGTCCACTGAGATCCATGGTTGCCTCGAATGCATTTCAACCTTGAACGTTTTCTCCCGACGGTCCAGAACGGCGTAGGGTCCGTCATAACGAGGCTGAAGCGGGGGGCGTTTGGCGTCGACGCGTACGAATACATGGCTGGAACGAGACAGTTGGCTAGGTATGTACACTGTTTGAGATCCGTGGTTCGTGCCAGGCGTCGGTTGCAGGGACTGCATTTGGGAACGGAGAGATCTGAGAAGTTCGGGGGGTTCCTTACCCGTAGGAGTAGAGATATGAAAAAATTCACCGGGCAATCGCAATGTCGTACCGTAGACGAGCTCCGCGGGCGAACAACCGAGGTCCGGTTTGACCAAGTTTCGGAACGCAAGGAGAACGATAGGCAACCGTAGCGTCCACTGTGGAGAATCGTGAGCTGTGAGGGCGGCCTTTAATGGACGGTGAAGTCGTTCGACCATACCGTTGGCCTGCGGATGGTACGGCGAACTTCGAAGGTGTTGAATCCCAAACGTCGTCATCAGCTGGTTGAACAAATCCGATTCGAATTGCCTCCCTTGGTCGGTGGTTATTACATCAGGTACTCCAAACCTGGCGATCCAGTGCGACACCAGAAGTTCGGCGACGGCGAAAGCAGACATGTTTCTAATCGGCCAAGCTTCCGGCCAACGGGTGAACCGATCCACGCACGTCAAAATATACTGATAATCGCGTGACGGAGGTAGCGGGCCGACTATATCGATGTGAATATGCCCGAACCGGCGATCGGGTAGCGCGAACGGAGCTATTGGAGAAATTGTGTGTCTGTGCACCTTACTTTTTTGGCAGTTTTGACAGCACCTCGTCCAAACTCTAATCTGTCGCGACATGCCTGGCCAACAATACCGGCTGGTTACCAATTTCACGGTTGCGTTGATACCTGGATGAGCCTGGTTGTGGAGCGCCATGGTGATGCTGCGTCGATGTATAGCCGGGACGTAAGGCCGGGCCTTACCATGCGCGGTATCGACGTAGACCAAACCGTGTTCCGTCTGCTGTGGTAACAAACGACATGCGGAAGGGGTGGAACCGTCTAGCAACTTTTGTAGCTCAGAGTCGCGTGATTGATCAACCGCGAACTGGCTCAAATCAGGAACCGTAGTGTTGATACATGCGACCTCCCATCTAGACAACGCGTCTGGAATTATATTACGGGACCCGTCAATGTGCTCGACCACGTGCACGAACTGCGCCAAAAAACTTATATACCGTGCCTGACGATCGCTATGTTTGTCAGCTTTTGTGGTAAACATGTAAAGCAAAGGCTTGTGGTCGGTACGAAGAGTAGTGGTTCTGCCCTCGATAGTGTAGAGGAAATGCTTGACGGCTTGGTAGGCCGCGAGTAATTCACGATCATAGGTACTGTAGCGAGTTTGGGTGGGTAATAATTTACGTGAGCAAAATCCCAACGGCTGCCAGGTGCCATCCGCATGCTGTTCCAGAACCGCTCCCGTCGCCGTACTTGATGCGTCGGTGCTCAATCTCAACGGTGCATCGTGTCTAGGGTGTGCCAGCGTGACCGTGTCTGCCAGAGCTTGTTTGCACTTTTCGAAAGCTTCGCGAGTGCTTTGATTCCAAACTAGTGGGCCGTCTTTTTTCCGGACCGTGGACGCGAGCGCATACAACGGGGCTTGTAATTGTGCAGCGTGCGGGATGAACCGGTGATAAAAGTTGACCGAACCTAACAGCCTTTGTAGTCCCTTTTTGGTTGACGGTAGTGGCCACTTATGAATGTCGGACACTCGTTCTGGAAGCGGCTTGCAACCGTGTTGGTTCACTACGTGGCCGAGGAAAGTGAGTTCTGAAACACCGAACACGCACTTCCCAGGATTTATTGCGATACCGGCGCGCTGCAAACGTTGAAGTGTCTCGCGCACGTTGATCACATGTTCGTCGGCGCTGGTGGAGGCGATTAAAACATCATCGATGTAAGCAAAGGCGAAATCCAAACCTTGGATGACGCCGTTTATGAAACGCTGAAACGTCTGTGCTGCATTCTTGAGCCCAAAACACATGACCGGGAACTCATACAAGCCGAACGGCGTCGTGACTGCGGTTTTTGGTATATCATTTTCAGCGATGGGAATTTGATGGTAAGCACGTACAAGGTCGAGTTTTGAAAAAATAGTTCGACCTGCTAGGTTGGCGGCAAAATCGTGGATGTGGGGGAGTGGGTACCTGTCTGGCTTCGTGACCGCGTTCAAACGCCGATAATCACCGCAGGGGCGGAAAGTGCCGTCTTTCTTGGCCACGAGCAGCAAGGGGCTGGCCCAAGGACTATCCGACGGACGACATATGCCTTTCTGGCACATGTATGCAAACTAATTTTTCGCTATGGAGTACTGGTGTGGCGGCAGGCGGCGTGGACGCGCGAATAACGGTGGTCCAGTCGTGTCCAGCGTGTGCTCCGTAGTGTGAGTAAACTTGCTCGGGACCGGCGATTCACGCGTAACTGCTGGGAACTCGGCAATAATATCAGTCCAACGCCGTGGGTGGACTACCGAAAAAATATCTGTAACTTGTACGTTAGCGACGCTGGTTTTAATAGCGGTGGACGAATCTTGGTCGATGAGGCGGCGGTTGCGTACGTCAAGTAACAGGCCATAATATTTCAAAAAATCGGCACCAATAATAGCACGCGAGACGTACGCCATCTCGAAACGCCACGGGAAAGAACGTGCGAGGCCGATGTTGAGACGTAGATTTTTGGGTCCGTAAGTGCGGATCCGAGTGCCGTTAGCGGCTGTGAGAACCAAATCCGACGAGGCGCGATGCCAGGCGACAGGTGGGATAACAGAGATGTCGGCTCCCGAGTCAATCAAAAACTGTCGGCCGGATCGCGTGTCTGTGATGAACACGCGACAGCTGTGGTTCGCGGCGGTAGACGTGGTTGCGACCGCCGCGCTTGCTAGTTTTCCGACTTAAAAGAACACGGCGACTTGCAGTGCCTAGCGTCGGCGCCGTATTGATTATGATAGCTGCACCATTTCGGGTTGTTTTGCGAGCGCGATTTCGAACGGCTCCGATTGCGACCGTACCCGGAATTATTACGAGACTGCTGTGCGGTGATCAGGTTGGAGATTTGTGTAGTCAACGAGAGAATGGCGGCCTCCATGGCGCGGAGACGGTCGTCCGAGCTGCTCGATTGCACCGCGAAAACATCGCGCGAGGTACTGGCCTCCAAAACGCGATCTGCGCGTTCGGCGATATCGGTCAACGTCCCGTCGAGGCCGGAGACTATTGCACGGAAATTTGACGGTAACTTCTGTAGCCAGAATTACTTAAGCGCGGTGTCGTCTAACGAATTAGGAAGCACCGCTCTCATGTCTCGGAGCATTTGGGAGGGTCTCCGATCGCCCATTCCGCCCGGTTCGACAATGGTGCGAAAACGAGTTGACGGCGGCACTGAAAACGTGTTGATGAGGCGGTCTTTTAGACTGGCGTAGGACGTGCTGGGGCCGATCAGGTCGCTTACAGCCTTGACCGCCTCCTCGTTCAAGGCAGCGAGCACGTGGTTCACGCGCGGAGTGTCGGCGCGAATTCTTTGGTTTGAAAACACGGCATCAGCGTGTAGGAACCACTCGTGCGGGGAGTAAGTCCAAAAATTCGGTAGCCGGGGCACGTGGGAAACACTGTCAACCGAGGTCGTAACGGTCGCGGTCGCGGATGGTGACAGCTGGCCGGGCGCACCGGTCGCATCTTGCGGGACTTCACCGTCAATCATTGCGAAAGAGTAGTTGCGTGTATATATGGAAAATGTAAATTTTGAAACACGAGGTCACCAATGCGGCAATTTAAGTATTTACACTCAACTGGAAAAAGGTTTGGAGGTTAGGAGCAGAAACTTAAATTGACGACAATAATAAATTTGTTTTTTTTTNATCAACATAGACTGGTAGACATAAAAAAGGGCTTTGCGCTTTGGCGAAAAAAATAACAAAACGAACGTTACAAAAGAAATATACAAAACAAATTGTTAGACAAAACGGCGAGCGTCGAGGCGGATCGTGCGTCGGGTAGAGCAGGGGTCGTGTGTGTGTAACCGCGACGGCATCTGTAGGCGAACTGACTTCCCCGCGACAGTTGGTAGTTGGGGAACAGTATTGTGGGACAACCGTCGCCACAATGTCATTCTATAATCAATGATATGAGCAGGGTGTTATCATGGATAATTCCCATTCAGGAATTCCGATGACCGGCATTCGTATTTCGTATAATAATTTATTAATAAATAATAATCCTTAACGTGAAGTACTAAAAGTAAAGTGACCGTGTAAATTCACAAATCATATTTAACCAAAATGGGCAAACCTAAACGTTTGTGTCGATTCACGCCTGAACTTCGAAATAAATACAGTTTCCTAAAAGAAATCAATGGATCTGATTCCGAACTACTATGTGGAAAATGTAAACGGACTTTCAATATTTCACACGGAGGTGGATATAATATTGAACGACATATTCAATCAATTAAACATAAATCAGCAGATTTAGCCGTTTCATCAAGTAAGCCATTAACGACATATTATAAAAGTAGCGCACCAAGTTCAAGAGATTTGGAAATAGCAGCTGCAGAAGGTGCTTGGGCATACCATACAGTTTCTGAAAATCAGAGCTTTCGTTCGCATGACTGCTTTTCTAAACTCACACAGGCTTGTTTTGAACCTAAATTTCATTGTGCCAGAACAAAGTGTGAAAAAATAGTAACCAATGTTTTTGCTCCATATGCAATTGATATTCTAACTAATCAGCTTAAAAACGCAAATTGCATAAGTATTTTAACTGATGCTTCAAACCATGGAAATATTAAGTTGTTTCCTTTGCTTGTTAGATTGTTTGACCCCCTATATGGAATTCAGATAAAAATATTAAATGTCGAGTCTCAGCCTGGTGAAACTTCTGATATTATTATAAATTATATTGTAAAAACAATAGATGATAATAATATTAGAAATAAAGTAGCTGCATTTTGTGGGGACAACACCAACTGTAATTTTGGTGGTGTTTCAAGACGTGGCACTAATAATGTGTTCCATAAATTACAAGGAAAGCTGGGAAAACAATTGATTGGAGTTGGTTGTGCTGCCCATATTATCCACAATGCTATACAAACCGCTGCTGACTGTCTTCCTATTGATATAGAATGTATAATAGTAAAAATCTATTCTTTTTTTTACATTTACACTGTTAAGAGTGGAAGAATTGAAAGATTTTTGTATGTTTGTAGAAATTGAGTATAAAGCTATTCTTGGCTATAGTAAAACAAGGTGGCTTTCGCTTATGCCTTCAGTAGAAAGAATTTTAAAACTATTTCCTGCTTTAAAATCTTACTTTTTGAGTCAAGATAAAGGACCTCTAATATTAAAAACATTTTTTAGCAATCCGTGTGCAGAACTATGGTTAAACTTTATTCACAGTCAAGCTGCCACATTCCATCAACATGTTTTGAACATAGAAGGCCAAAACATACTTGCAGTTGAAGTATTTAATGAGATAAAACAACTTAAAAACAACTTGATGCATAAAAAACAAAATAAATTCATTCCATTGTCTGTAAGAACACTTATTAGGCAACTAGATGACGGATTAGTACAAGAATCTGACATTCTAACTGTAATTGAAAATTTTTATAGTACTTCCGAGCAATATTTAACATCTTGGACTTATCATTTTGAAGAACTAGAAATAATGGAATGTATTACCCTTAAAAAAGTTCCAAATTGGTCTGAAATAGAAAAGGTTGCTGAGTTCATTTCAAATAAAGGATTTTTCAATCCCAATAATGATACTGCATTATTTGATCAATTTATGCTTACATTACAGTATGTTACACAAGAAAAAATTGATGAATGGAACTTAGAAAAAAAACCCACAGATCAACGCTGGGTTTGTATTTTCAAATATTTTAAAGAAAAAGACATACAATGTGATAAAATGATAATAATAGTAGAATATGTGTTATGTCTGCCGGGTTCTAATGCATCAACTGAACGTGTTTTCAGTCACATAACAAAAATTTGGACCAAGGAAAAAACCCAGTTGAACGTGTCTACATTAAAAGCATTATTAATAACCAAGTTAAACTTTGATTACACTTGTTTGGAATTTTATGATTTGTTAAAAAAAAATAGTTTCTTACTAAAAAAAATTGTATCTAAGGATAAGTATTAAAACTGTAATTATGTTTGTAAATTAAAATAATTTTAAATTAAATTAAATGTAATGTTTATTATGCATTTGCTATTATTATATATTTACATTTTATGTACCTCTTTTTTTAAGTGTCCCCCTTTAGGATAAAATAATTATGGTCACACTAAGTATGAGTGACGATGTTATTGATAGTATACTTGCCAAAAGTTTAAAAAATGCAAAAGAAATGGCAACAAACTTGGGTAATTATAAATAATTTAAAATGCTATAGTTATTTTTTTTTAATTTTTGCTAATTTTTTTTTTATTTTAAGGTATACAAATATATGAAGATTCTTTGTTAAGACCTCAGTATTTATCAAATGCAGTTCTTCAAAATGTAAATGAAGATTTAGATGAACTTATGGATGAAAATCTATCATCATCTGTTAGCACGACAACTTCAATAGTTAATGGCGAGGTTAATGACATTTCAGAAGATACATTTAAGGATTTAAGTAATATATCAGAATTTGGTGATTTTGGTAGTGCTTTAAATTTAAAAGATTTTTCAATATCTGACAAATTCTTAAACACTTTATATTTAAATCAGAAAAAAAATTTAGGCAGCGATAATATTAATTCTCAGACAGAGTTTGTTAATGTATCATTAGATGAAGATTCAATGACAGTAGTGAAAAAATCTAGCCTTTGCTGGCTGTTTGATAGTAAAAATAAAAAAGTAAGCAATGATCGGCTACAAAGATTTATAAATAATAAACCTGGTAAAAACTATAATACAAACAAAAGGAATAAGCCTCAGAATAAGCAAAAAGTACACTCACACAAAGATAAATCCTCGGATAAATCTAAATCCATTTACAAAAAACCGAGCAAAAAACAAAAGACCAAAGTATTTTTTCAAGATTCAGAAGACTCTGACGTAGAGTTAAAATTATGTGTTAATGGACCAGATAATAATGATGTTGTTTTGTTGGATTCAAAAGAGTTACAAGTTACTAACACCGAAGAAGAATATAAAAAACCGGCATGGAATGACATTAAACCAGGAGTTTATTTATTAGTAAGATTTATGGGATACAATAAAAAACCTCGTAGAGAAGAAACAAAATTTCAGTATGTTTGTTGTGTGATTCAAGTAGAAACTGATGAAGATGAAGGTATCATACAAGTTCAAGGCATGGCAAATGAAAAAACAAACAAACATTTCTCTATGAAAGAAAACGACACTTCGTGTATTAGTATGGATATGGTTTTAACAGTTCTTCCCGAACCCATACTTGTGCAAGAAAATAGAAAATTATTATATGTCTTTCCCAAAAGCATTGATGTATATGAAAAATAATATTAATTAAAAACAAAAAATAATTTTTACATACTTAATTTTAATATATTTTGTTTTAATTAATTTATAATGTATAATATTAATGTGTAGGTACCGAGGTAGGTACTGTAATTTTATATTAAAAAATATTTTAATTATTTTAAAATATAGGTATAACTGAGGGTATATATTTTATAAAATAATTAATTTACATAGGTACCTATATAATGTATGTGTGTGTATTCAAATACTTTTTTATGTAGGTATTGAATGTTTTTAAATATTATGGGCCTCAAAGTATTTTCAAAAGTATGTATTTTTAATAATTTTTTGAATTAAATACTAATTTATTATGAATAATTTTGGTTTTGTTTTTGAACATTTTATTATTGTATTGCCTACTCTAAGAATAGATTTATTTGGTGTTAAGTGATAGCCAAAGACATGTAAAACCTAAAAATATTTAAATTTTATTGGTAATCATAGCCAGGCGGGTATAACTCATCGGCAGTAATTGGCACCGTATAGTTTCATGGCCCAGCCACCGGTCGCAGCACATGCACGCGCGCTATCACAATGTCCATCGTCCGACGTCCATGACTTTGCATTTTGCGATTGTACGGAAACCTTGCTCCGCGCTCGCATAATTTGTAGGGTGACTGCTCCAGTAAATGAACAGTGCCAGTGAATGAACATACCAATGATAGTGAACGTATTATTTTATATAATAAGAAAATCAGAAGTAATATACTATGAGAAATGGTATCAACATTTAAAAAATATTCTGATGTTGGTCACATTGTAATTTTATAATAGAAGACTTGAAATCATTTGATTAAGAATATTTATCGTTTCCCTCCAATTACTATCATCTGTGTTGTTATCAAATTGTTTTATTTTTCAAATGTTGGGTGTTCAAAAACGAAACATTAAAACATCTTCAACACAAGGTAAGATACTTTAAGTGATATTTATTTGATTCTTTACACACTTATAATGCCATTCATATATTAATCAATTGACTTAAAGCATTTTCTAATCTATTTTAGCGGTGTTCAAGCACTGGTTCATGTAAAGATGCAAAAACCAGTGAATGAACTAGTGTTCATTCATTGGGATTTAAGTGTATTACATTTTACTAGTGAATGAACATTGTGCATTTTATTTTATTATTTTCTAATTTAACATGATCATAGTTAACTTTAATTTAATAATCAATACATTTTTTAGATTATTATTTTTTTTAATATAATCAATAATATTATTTTTAGGTACTCAAAAATATAGCAATGGCTAAAAAGAAAGCACCAGCAAAAACAGACAATGTATCAAAAGAAAAAAAAAACTATGTACGATTTAAATATACTGAAGAGGAGCTCATTAATGCAGTATATACAATAAAGAATAAAGATAAATCTCTGAATCAGGTAAATAAAGATACAGAGATTCCAAAGTCAACCCTGAGCAATAAGGTTAATAATAAAGTTCCTATTTTACGAAAAATGGGACCTAATACTATTTTATCTTTGAACGAGGAAGATAAAATTGTCAAATGGATTTTGGCTAAGGCTAAGGTAGGATTTCCTGTCCACCCTGAAAATATTAAAGATTCTATACAGAAAGTATTGAAGAGTTTCCCAAGAAAAAACCCTTTTAATGATGATAGACCTGGGAAAAAATGGTTAAATTCATTTTTAAATAGACACCAAGAAATAGGAAAGAGGCACACAGAAATAATATCTAAAGCAAGGGCTGCCGTCACTGAAAATTCAATAAGACTTTGGTTTGATGGTGTTTCATCATTTTTAAAAGAAGAAGGGTGTTCAGATATTCTTTGTGATAGTAGAAGAATTATTAATTGTGATGAAACCGGTATACAACTTTGTCCAAAAACAGGAAAAGTATTGGGTCCCAAAAAAATGAACAATTTTTATGAAATTGCAAAAAATAGTGAAAAAGAAAACATAACTGTTCTTTGTACATACTCTGCCAATGGTAGTGTTCTTCCCCCAATGATTATTTATCCCTACAAAAGAATACCGAATTACATATATCAATCAGTACCAGAAAATTGGGGCATTGGGAGGAGCGATAGTGGTTGGATGGTGTCAGCTACATTTTTTGAGTATATTGCTAACATCATGTACCCTTGGTTAGTAGATAATGAAGTCGACTTTCCTGTTATATTATATCTAGATGGACATAAAAGTCACTTAAGTTTAGAATTATCAGAATTTTGTACAGAAAAAAAAATTATATTATATTGTTTACCACCTAATGCGACACATATACTTCAACCTTGTGATGTTTCAATTTTTAAGCCATTGAAATCCTACTGGAAAGATGTGATAAAAGCTCATAATTTGATATCTAAAAGTCCTATTACAAAAAATAACTTTGGGAATATTTTTAAAGATGCTTTTGATAAAGTAAAACCAGAGTCGATAATAAATGGTTTTAAAGCATGTGGTATGTTTCCATTTAACCCAGATGCTGTTGATTACACAAAATGCATACCAAATAGACAAGATGAGGTAGATTTGATGTTTCAAGAACAACATGCACAAGATTATCCAAGCAAAGATGAGTATTTTGTATGCCAAAAAGTTATAAAATACATATTAAAGAATCACACTATTCATAATATTCTCAGCAATGAACCATTTTTAGAAAAAATTTGGAACACCTGTAATGTAGAAATAGCTGAAATCACAAATAAAAGTTCCTTTGGTTCAGAGGCATTTAACATTTTAGATATGCCCATTGAATTAGAAGGTTCTAATTTCAGTTTTGATGAAGAAGTAATGAAAGATTTAGGTGTACAAATCTTGAATTCAAATTCAGTATATGAAGAAGAGCATCTAAACACTGAAACACCTCCAGAAACTTTTCAGTTTTTAAACGAACAAGTAAGTAATATTTATAACCAAATAGATAGACAAAGAATACAATATTCAGGTGAAAAAAATATATATTTAAATAAAGAAGACTGTATCATAGTATCACAGATAGGAGAACATGAAGTGGAATATTCATGTGTAGAAGATATACATTTAGATAATGAAGATTGCAATAGAGATCCACTGACAGAACAAAAATTGCAATGTTCAGGCGAAGAGGGTGTAGATTTAGGTAAGGAACGTTATAATGTAGTTCCACATATAGAAGAACAAGATATGCAAAATTTAAATATGGTAAATTGTAATATAAATGTACTGCTAGATGAACAGGAAACACAGCATTCAAATGAAAAACACTGTAACACAGTTTCACCGACAAATAAACAAGAAGACGTACAGTGTTTAGATTCTATAAAAGCTTCAAATTCATCTTTTAAAGACGTATGGGATAATCACTTTAGCTGGCCAAAAGAAGAAATCAAAGAAAAAAAAAGGCAGAAGGCCAAAATTCCATATGCCATTACATCAACAAAATGGAAAGATATACAAATTGATAAAGAGGAGAAAAAATTAGAAAAAGAAACCTTGATTTTAAAAAGGAAAAATGAGAGATTATTGAAAAAAAATAATATTGATAACAAAAGAAAAACTGAGAATGTAAAACCTAATAGCAGTACTAAAAAACAAAAAGTTTTAAAAGAATCTACAAAATTCAAGAAAAACTTTTCTGTTGGAGATAATGTTATGGTCCAGTATGAAGGGGAGTTTTATCCAGGAATAATAGAAGAAAAAAAAAAGAAAGAATTGAAAGTAAGTAAAAATAATTATTAGGTATTAATATGTGTGTGTATATTATACTACCTATATCAATTTTTATTTTTAAAGGTTAAAGCTATGTTGATGTACAAAACAAATTGGAAATGACCAACAGTAGATGATGTTTGCTGGTACCCTGAGGAAGATGTGAAAATGATTGAAGCTCCTAAACTATTGAGTAACTCTACAACAATTTATTCCTGTTTGGAAATAAAAAAAAAAAGAACCAAACCTAATTCCTTAAATAATAATACAAGTTCCTAAATACCTTAATACATAAATAGGTTTAAACTCATTTTAAGTTTTATATTTTATACTATTTAAGTTGTTGTATAATGTGTATTTTATTACTTATTTAACATTTAACAGTACTTATATTATGTTTAATTTTATCTTGTTGATGTTAACTACTATACTAAGTATATTGTGTTTTTTTTTTAAAGATTTTATGTTGTTGAAGTTAACTACACTAAGTTAACTATACTAAGTAACTACCTATATTATGCTTTTTTTATGATTTTATGTTGATGTTAACTACTATACTAGGTTTTTTTATGATTCAATTTTGTTGATGTTAACTACTATACAAAGTATATGTTTTTGTTGTTATTTAAAATAAATAAGTATTTAAAAATTGATTATTTTGTCAGGTGTTCATTTACTGAGTAATAAGTGTTCATTTATCTGACATGGTTCATTCATAGGGAAATGTGTGTTCATTTACTCGGCATTTTGTTCATTTACTAGAGAAAATTGGTTTATTTCAATAAACAATTTTTTAGTTGTGTCTATGTATTTTCTTCAATTTTTTTTTAATTATAAAATATAAGATGACATTCCATTTAATTCACAAATAAAAACTGAACTTGATGATACTAAACGCTAATATGGTACAAATATTTACTTGTCTACGAAA
>NW_019101263.1:0-1517 GCF_001856785.1 Myzus persicae
AAGGAATTAAATATAATATATTAAAGAATATCAAAAACAAATAATAAAAAGAAACGTCAAAAAAACTGCTTGTTAGCCTCGACAATGAGTGATCCAAAAACTGAACAGCCCCGCTCCCGTCGCAGACGTCGCCTTATGTAGTGGTAGCAATTTTGCTGATTCGGCTTTATTCAATTTTGCATCATTGTTTTAATTTTTTATAATTTTGTTATGTATATGTACAACACAGCCTCCAAAATCTAACTCGGACATGTTAAGGGATTTTTATATTTATAATGGCTCATTCGTTTTGGATCCCCATGAAGTATGTGACTACTCTAGATTACAAATTATTTATAAGGGTTATTGTTGCCGCGTTCAGCGCTTAATCAAGTTAAGGTTAAGTTGGGCCTTCGCGACATGGAGATAGGCAACGTAATATGTAGCACTACATCAGAGAATATAATAAAAAAGTAATACTTATGTAATATTTGGTGGCAGGTAGTTCATTATAATTAAAACGTAATTTACCTGTTTGGTACAATAATAAAAAAATACAATAATAATGCAGTATATATAAATTTGGCCTAAGCCGGCTGACAATAATACAAATAATAATAATAAATAAATGTATAATAATACAATAATGCCTTAGCTGGCTCACTAATAGTGCATAATATGAAATAATTAGTATATATAAAATGATAATAATGCGGCTCGTCAGCCGTTTACCTGCGAGCTGCCGTCCGTTAGCGGCTTCGAACCTAACGCTACCGCCTCGAGATGCACACGTTTGCACAATAAAAAGAATACAATATATATAATAAAATGTGTGGCAATCTCGAGAACGTGCGACTAACGGGCCGACAGCTCAGACGAATAACTCACTTAACATTTACAATTCACAACGAACACAAGAAACACGTGCTGAACAATGAAACGACACCCTAGAACTGGGAAAAGAATAATTAATAACGGGCAAAACTATTGCACGAACGATACTTACTAGAAGGCGTTGGTGTTTGCAGTAATTGCAACTCAACCGCAAGGAAAACCACAGGAAGCAAAAAACAAGAGAAAATGAAACCAGAGAAAATAAACGCGTGTTTGCAGCAATTGCAGAACAGGAGTCTCCGGGTTTTTGGCTCTCGCCTACCGCCACTCGTCCGTGCCTTAGCGCTAAGCGCTACTTACGGGCGAGGGAGGAGCTAGTGCGGCGACGCAAGCGCCGCCGGGCTAGGGTCTTCTGTGGAACACCGGCACCGGGCCAGAGGGCCCGTACCTTTCTTGGGTCCGGGATGACTCAATTAAGTGCCACCTGGGTACCAGACCACCCACTAGGTACAGTGGTTTGTTGTTCTACAATCGAGCGCTGGTCCCACAGCCACCACGTTTCAGCCGAGTTAGGCTCCTCAACCTTGAGGGGCATCGCTTCTGACGGCGGACCGTGCAGCGTGCGATGGGGCTCCCCTCTCCCGTGGCACCGACTAGGTTTTAAGTTGACGTCGGTAGGTCAACCCGGTCACCGGAGTGACCTC
>NW_019101263.1:1781-12290 GCF_001856785.1 Myzus persicae
GGACTCCAACTTGGCGTTGAAATCACCGTGCCCGGTTAGGAACTGGCTTACGTAGTGGTCGACCTCGAGAGGCAGTTCCAGCCTCCTCCTGATGTCGGGAATCATCGAGTGGGTCCACCGACCCTTCTCGCTGACGTCCCACCTATGCTGCCAGACGTCCAAGATCCTATCCCGCTGGTCCGTCATCTCCTCCTCCGAGATTTGACCAGCTTTCCTCTTAATCCTAACCACATGCCAACGAATTTCCAAATCAAGAGGCAGCTGCCCAGCGACGACCTGCAACGCATCCGTCGAGGTCGTCCTGTATGCCCCTGTTAGAGAGAGGAGGGCCCTCCTCTGCTTGCTGCCTAGGAGTTTTATCGCCTTCGACGTGAGCACCCCTTTCGCCCAGATCTCCGCGGCGTAAGTGATACGGGGCAGGAAGACTGCCCTGTATATTACGGCGGAAGTAGACTGTTGGAGGCCCCAGTCCGCAGACGAGGCCGCTCTGAGCCTACTGTAGAGACTGTCGGACTTTCCTGCCACAGAACGCCCAGAAATTTCTCCTAAGCAATTGCAGAACAGTAGGAGTACGATACAAAACAGGAACTATGAAGTTGCTCAGCGAAAAGCAAAAAAGGAACGAACGAATCTAATGAAAAAATGAATACGGTTTTTACAAAAACGAATGAAAATTGAATAACCAATGAAAAAACACATAATTCACGAAAATGCGATCAGTACCACCTTAACATTTAATCTGTTGAATAAAAGCTTTCGGTGGCACTGAAAGCGTTGAACAACTTCATGAACACACCACAAACACTGGACGAAGCTACGAAAAAGATGAAATTTTAACGAAAAACAAAAACGACGGTTGAGATACGCACGCCGCACACTATCAGACTGATAATGGCTATTCACTATCACAGTCCGACAGTGTGACAACGTACGCACTCTTAACATGAATCAACTTCGCGCTGAATGGCGCGAACAGTTATAGATGTATTATATTGGTATCGTACGACTTTTTATACTTATTTTTACTAATCCTTTAAATATTGTATGCAAATAACATATTCATATAAGAAAAATGTTAAATATACCAATCTAAATTAATAAAAATTTCATAGCCCTACGTACGTGGTAATTAGTAAATCAGTAACTTAACCTTATTATTCAAAAATAATTTTAATTATTAATGTTTTCATCTACAAATTTTATAAAAGTAGAAATAATAACAATTGATGTTTCACACTTTTTTAAAATTTTCTGTATCTGCAATCTTAAAAAAAAAAAAAAACATCAAATAAGATTGATTTATTTTATAAAAAATAAAATTTATACATTTCCACTTAATTTATTTGGTATTCTATTTAAAAACATTTAAAGATAGGTACAGTACCTGACACTGTATATATCAAATTGAATGAACTTGAATTTGCTGATCAAATTAAGTAGTCTACTTTAATTAATTATACTAATTAACTATGAAACTGAAATAAAATTAAATGTTTTACTCATATGGTTATTAAATATCAATAATATGTATTATTTAACAAAAAAAATTTCCAATTTATTAATTTTAGATTAAACTTACCAACAATTAAAACAAATCAAAGTATGAAATGTAATTCACTACATAATATAAGATATAAGCTCAAATATTTTAATTTAAATTGTTAACTAAAATATAACATTCAAAAAATATGCATTGAAATAACCGGTATAACTTTAAATTTGAAGTAATATAACTAAGTACTTACTTGCAGTGTTGTGCAATAGCTAAATTTAGTTAGATAAATTTATCTAGATACCTTATCTAGATAAAACAATCGTATCTTTTATCTTATCTAGATAAATTACACAATTACCAATCTACCCGTCATCTAAGATAGAAAACTTCGTCATCTAAATTAATTTATCTAGATTGTTCACGAGACGTAATCTGAAAAATTTACGTACATTATGTTTTCTGATATTATTATTAAAATCGTATAATATATTATATAATTAATTAATTATATGTATAAATTTAGGTACCTAGTATTATTATTGTCACTTGTCGCTAATGTGCACCACTTTTAAGAAATGAATAATAATTGTATCGTTGATCGTCAACAGACGACAATTATAGATAAGCTTAGCTTATTATATAATAATAATATTAAATAATTCAAGTCGAAGGTCTAAGAATAACCTGATAGACGATAGTACTGGGAAGTGGGAATATTGGTATTATACTATTATAATAGTTTAAAAATACCAAAAACTAATAAGAATAAACCACCAGCTCCATTCAGTCCACTCACCATTCGCCAACAACCTTTATTAATTAACCACTGCAAGTTATAAATATTTTATTTATTATTATTCATTGCCTATGGAAAAAGTATCATACCATCATAGTTATTGAGTATTGACTAATGACTTCATTCATAACCGACCGCGTACGCTGTATAGTACTATAGTCTATTCAGTTCATTTTTTTTTTTATAATTATTCGTTTAAATAGTTTATAGTAATTTAAACTAAAATTATATATATAGTCATAACTCATAATTGTATTAATATTTTCTACAAACCTAATATAAAAATAAAATTTAACAAAATCATGCTTTAAGAATATCATTTATAAAAAATCATCTCATTTTCATCTAGATAAAATTGATTTTATCTGTATCTATATCTAGATATATTTTAATTTATCATTATCTATCTTTATCTAGATATATTTTGAGTTCATATATCTTATCTATATCTAGATACAAAAAAATTATCTAAGCACAACACTGCTTACCTGTGTACAATATATCAATTATTTTGTAGTTAAACATTTAAATTTTGATGAATAGTAATAAATTATTATCAATCGATGGTAAGGAATTTACAATAATATATTAACATAAAAATGTGACATGTTCTTAGAAAAAGTATGATAATATCTTATACAGCACAGATATGTACAATTGGTGGCTGGCCAGTAGGGGGCAGTTGTTCGAAAATAGATAAGAGTGGTTGTGATAACCCCTGTGAAAAACTTGAGGTAGCGTTGCCCAGTAAGTCGAGACTCGAGGGATATTTTCGTTTTTTTTTCGAGCAAGTGGCCACACGAGCATCACTGTAAATAATGTAAGGACAACAAAATCTCTCAACATTGATTTTTGTGTAAATTGTAAGTATTATTATCAGTATTCGGATATGGTTATTTTTAAATTCAGATAAAAATTTAATTTCGACTACTGGTTTTTACTTTCGGTTTCGATAAAATTCACAGTACCAACTACCAGAAAGTTGAACGAATATTTAAAAGTTCATAAATCACAAACGGATTACTCAAATTTAATATTGTAAACGTTATAACTATTTTTCAATATGTTTATAAATAGGTTATTTTGATTTTTTTCAAATCAAATTTAAAATAAAAATGTTTATGGCATACTCGTAGTGAAAGTGTGTATTAATTATATGAAAAAAAAATGAAAAAATATTGATTAGAACACAAGTTATTTCATTTGTCATATGATATGAGTCACTCATATCTTTCTTTTACACCTAGCATAACAAAAGTTAACACTCAAAAATATAAAATTTTATACCTATGTTTAAATAAAACCTGTGCGTAAATTACTTAAATTATTTCAGTTGAGTAAATGTAGATAAATCCGTGCCACTTCTTCAATCCACTTGTATAAACATTAAACGAGTATAACCATAGGCGGTACTAGTTAAAATCAAAATGTTTATGCATGGGTTATTTTTATATTTTCCTTATTTAACCTGATTTAAATGATTGGTAGGCTTACAAATTATCACGCCACCGAGGCTCTAGGTTTTTTAAACATATATTATCCATCCGTTTTCATACATGTCCTATGAAAATATTGCAAAACCAATAAGTCATTGACAAAAACGATGGACCATATAGTATTATAGTATATAGATCTAGATATTTAGAATTTTTAATAAGCGTCTATAACAGCATTCCTATATGTATTGATTATGGAATATTTTTTCTAAATATTTTGACCATTTTTGAGATTAAGTACATAGAATCTATGAAGTTGTATGTGTTGTGTTTGTTCCATGCTGAACATAACCTAAACGGTTATTTGGTACACACTTAAACAGACACGCACTGCGTTGGTACGTCGGCTATGATTTGTGCAAGTTAAGTGTTAACACAGCAGTCGTACATTGATATGTCTGTTCTTACATAATAAAAAAAAATAACAGGTGTTTCATCTGCTAATATCGAAGAACATTTTTGCTTCATTAATTTTACAGACTTTTTGTTTTAAAATAATATTTCCATCGTTTTACCCAACATTGTTGAAATTGTAAATTTCTTTTGTCACTACTTGTAAAGATAAACTATCGTCTGGTACCCAAATATTTTAAAATGTATTATATGACTTTTTATTGTTAATCTCTCCGATCGATAACTTGACAAATTATTATTTCTTTTTAGTTTTTGAATTGTTTGAATGGGAATTTTATCACTATCACTTTGAGTATTATTTATATTTATATTTGTATTGATTTCGGCATTTGTGACTCTGGTTGACGGTAATTTTTTTGACTCAGGTAAAAAAAAAATTAATTTTTCTAGTTTGCTTATTTGTTTGAGAATTTGCCCATATTTGTTTCTAATATTGTTTTAGAGTAGTAAGTAACAGTGGTGAATGGCTGCCGCCTGCCGTCTTAACCACGGTACCACCGGCCCACTCGTCGCTACTTCGTACCCGTAATAATAATATTAATTTTAATAATATAATATGTGAACTCCGACCATCGCGACACTATAGTCCGTATAAGAAGTACGAGTGACACAGTGCGGCCGCCGTACCCGTAAAACCATCACCAGAACGTAAGTCCGCCGCGACATCAGTCCGCCATGGATCCAGTCTATCATCAACATATAGATTAACATATAGATTTTCAAGAGGATATTCAATAGGATTTAAAATTATGAATCGTTAGTCTTAAATAAACATTTTATGAATATAAATATCTATATGTTTTTGCCTTCGAGGGCTAGATGCATAAATAAAAACAAAAGAAAATACTAAATATTGTAAAAGTTATAATTAATGTTTTGTGTAAAATAAGTACCTATCTAACCTAACCTGAAACTAAACAGTGCTATTCATTTCGTTACAATCAAAATATTATTTTAAATTTAAATCAGAAAAGATAAATATCAAATAAGCTGGCAGGTTGAATTAATATTTTTTGCATATTGTCATATTTGTATATATACTTATAGAATATACTTTAGAAGTTTCAATAGTACCCATGGATAATATTTTTAAATTACAACAATATAACTAAAATTGTTATTGTTAGTAATATTATATGTAATATCGTCCAAATTAGAACTTAAAATAACAGTACCAAAAAAGTCATGCCATTATATTTTTTGGTTACATAATTAACTTCTTAAAGCGCCCATACCCACATAAATATTGGAATCTTGTTTTAAATTTTCAGTCCTTGGCTATAAAAGTTGAACGTTTTATTTTTAACTACAAAATAATCTTTTTAATTATCAAGGTTTTTTTTATAAGCGAAATATTAATTCAACCAATTGTGATAGACCACGTAGGAAAAATAATTATTATACATCTGCTTAAAATTCCTGTAACGGCTGTAACCTCTTCCACATGTATATTGTTATACTGAATAAACAATGCATGTATACACATTGCTTATTTCATTTTCCGAAACATAATATTTTTTGGCGAATACTTGAAATTTTAACTCAATATTCTAATATTATAATTTTCTACGCATGGTATAATTCTCAAAATATTTTGTCCACTTTTGAGCCGTAGACATTAACATTTTATGTGTTCATTCTCTTTGCGACTTTGCGAGTTAATACATTGAACATTTAATATCACAAGTTTTTCTCACAGTTATTAAAACACACAAAACAAATAAAGACCCAGTTTTTATTCTTATGATTGAGTTTCAAGTTAATTGTAACCCCCATTTAAGCATTCATGGGGAGGTCCAAACGTTCCAAAATCAATTTTTTTACAGGGGTACCAATGTGATGATACACCAGCACCAGCTTTTGTAAAATCGAGTTCTTGACTTCAAATTGGTAGGTTGCGATTGTTAATGATTAACACTATCATTGATTTTATAGAGTTGATTAAGATGAATTTTTGTTGACGTAAATAACAGTCATATTATCGCCTCACTTTTATTCTTCGGCATGACATATTATTTATAAGCAGTATCTGTTTAATCTAGAAAGGTGTATCCTATCGGAAAATTTGCTATCTGAGCTGTTATCTAAGAAAAATAATTAAAACTTCTAGAATAATTTATCTAGATAAAATTTGATATTTCATTAATGTTAATTAGGTATTTTATTTTTAAAATATATTAATATGTACTTGTTATGTATGTACCTATCTCTAGTATGAAGTTAATAACCCATCTAAACGTTCTGGTCCCATCGAGCTTTATAAATTTAGAAATAAAAAAAAACCATTTAAAATATTTTATGATTCAACGTAGCTTAAAGAAATAAAGACTTACATTTATTCTATAGTTTATAATTAGTTATTTGTTTTGTGCTTCTACTTTAATGTTAAATACACATTATTTACTCAGGTGTTGAAAAAATATTTGATATATCGTTCGCCAACAAATGGTATATGGTATTATTCTTTTGGATGATAAAAAAATATGCACTTAATTGTGAACATTATTAATTTTGTGCTGAGAGAGTATAGACTAGGAACAGATCGCTTAAAAAATAAATCAAGAAATATTATTTTATTCTATTCATGGATCAGTGTTCAAAGTTCTCATAGTTTTCGTTATTTTCTTATATTAAATTTAAATGATTTTTTTCAAGCCCAGTTTAATAACGTTTACAATTTTAAGTATTGCAATTTGGGTTATGCCAGTTACTTCAGACAATACCTTAGAAGTGTTGCAAAGTATGGAATAATTTATACATGTATCTAATATGATTATATTTGCGTATTATAATGTTCTATTCTGTTGATACTTATCAGCAGTGATTTGTAAGTTCTTTTAGAATTAATTTAAAAACTCCAACTTATAATTACAATTATGTTATTATAACCTTAGCGAAAAACAAAATGTGTGTCATTCAGTAGATTTTAATTTTTAATTGAATACAATAAGATGATATAGGTAGTAAACTAATGCCTAAAGAATTTTTAAAAATTGGATGTTTTTTTGATGTAAGCAAAAACATTACATTCTCTGTACCTTCATTACATTTATGTAAATTAATTTCGGTATATCCAGCTGAAATAAACTAGTATAGCATATTATTACAGATTTAATAACTGATACAATTTGACTTTGCTTTTCAACACTGAATTAATATTATCTACAATAACTTTATTTTTTCCTAGATAGGCTTAGAACATAATTTATATATAGGTAGTTGTTTCGAAATTGAAAGACATACTTATATGCTATATCCCAATAGGTATACAAAACAATTGGACAGATTAAACTTTTTAATGGTCTATTATGATGTGGCACTTGTTATATCGTAATTTGTAGTGAATAGATAATAATATTTACTCAAAATGTATTGTTTTATTTTTAGATGCGTGTAAAAGTAATATTTTTAATTGATTTGAGGTCAAATAAATTCACAAAGTAGAAAATAATTTAGATATCTTATAGTAATTTTTATTGTATTCGTTAATTAGTTATTATTTAGAACAAATTATTAGTGGAATATTTGTATCATGCAAAATCTTAAACAAAAACACACCACCATTAATATATATTATACTATATAGGTACCTATATTTATTTTATATTTAATACACGGTGACAGTACCTACCAATTTATTGGACTGTATAAATAAAAACAATCATTAAATATTTAATAAAATGGTTTAAAGCTAGACTAATGTCTTTAATACAATATATGATTATCTAATCTAATTAGAGATAAGCCACCATTAAACTAATTTATTGTTTATATTACTAAAGTATAGTTTTATTTAATTTTGAAATTTAATAGCTCTTCTAATGCACTTTACTACATTTAATAGTAAGTTAATTTTATTGTTATTACATCGTTCTTTAAAATGTGTTTATCATAAGCTGTTATAATAGTAGCTCAAATATATTAAGAGGACGTGATACCCGCATGTGTTGTCTCCGTCTTACAAGTGCGTACCATAGCAAATTTTAAGCTCAGCAGAACACGTGTAGCTCCGTTAGTTTAAAAATTAGTGCGAATTGACCTATTATAAAATCTAAAGGTAAGATTATTATCTAGTCAACCTCATAGGTTTTGTATTATATTTTAATTTTAACGCGAGTTATGAGTATTTTAAGATGTATACAAAATTTACAATTTTAAAATACTCATAACTCGCGTTAAAATAAAAATATAATAAAAAAACCTATGAGGTTGACTAGATAATAATCTTACCTTTAGATTTTATAAGGGGTCAATTCGCACTAATTTTTAAACTAACGGAGCTACACGTGTTCTGCTGAGCGTAAAATTTGCTATGTTACGCACTTGTAAGACGGAGACAACACATGCGGGGATCACGTCCTCTTAAAGATACACGTTATTTTTGTATTCATTTAAATCACTAATTTTCACAAATTTTATCAAAATCTCAAAAATTTGCAAATTATTTTGTAGATAAAAATTTGTAATTGGTTCAATTTTCTTAGCTAATGGATTGAAAATTTAAAACAAGGTATCTCATAAGAAGTACATGCAGTAACCAATAATTTAAAAATTATATTGACTCAATTTTTTCATAGATATTTCATGTTCAAATTTTTAATGATATTAAACAAAAACTAAAGATTTTAGTTTTTTTGTTATATTTAAGGAATATTATTCATGGTTAATTGAAACTTATATAGTATTTCAAATTTTCAACTGAGATGCTTCCAGAAAAATGTAAATCGCCTGACTGTTTAACTTATAGTAAAATAAATAACTTTAGTAGTTTGCAATCAATTATAAAATATAATGTGTTCAGTGGGGCCCAATATTTTCTTGAAGAATAAAAATATAAAAAAAAAAAAAAACATAAAAATATAATATGACAACCAAAAGGATCCTCACACAGGTCACCGAATGTTTTCAGAGCTACCGGTGGTTTTAACTGGCGTTACATTTTGTATCTTCATCCATGTTTTTACTGATGGTGCTGTAAGAGCTCTCAGTGCCCATTGGCCATTACGGCCTCCAGCCTTTGTATTTTGTACATCAATTCGTCGCCATTGATAAGCTTTCGTTTCCAGTCCCTTACATGATAAATTAATGCTGTGTAGTTGGTATTATATTATAGGTAGTGTAATACTAGAATAATTATATTTCAGATGACCCTAGTGATTTTAACAGAGAAGTAGGTGGTATGTATTTGAAACTTAATATTTAATCCAATTTTAAGTATCATATAATCGTGGCTGTATTCTGTACATACATTTCTGTATAGTTAATAATGTACACATTTCGCCATATTTATGTCATAACAAATATATTTTAAACTTTTCTTATGAAAGAGCAATCATAAATTTCCGAAATTTATAAAATGTATTATTGAGAAAGCGTTTTGAAATTATTAGATTGAAATGTTTTACAATAAATTGTATTAAAACATTTAAATTTAACACTTATATGTTATACAAATATGTTTTCAATGCAAATAGTCGAATGATTAATAAACATAAAAAGAAATGTGCCTAATTTATTATTGTAATTAATTGATGCTATTTTTTTTTTTTTTAGTAAGCAAAAGGGGCAAGTACATTCATTTTTTTTTGTTAATCAAGTTGTATGAATTAATTTATAGAACTCAGATTTTTAGAACTTGGAGTTCTGTAACAGTATACTGATTATTGTTTTATGAATTATGATTGAACATCTATAATATTAAATCGACTAAAAATTATATTTTAATAATATATAGTTGTTTGCTGATAGTATCTACTTTGTGATTGTCGGCGCACCGTCGCGGAGCTATCGAACCGTAGTACCGTACAGTTTAAGCTGGCCGCGCGACACTTGCGTACAGTGGCGGCGCGAACTTTTTGAGTCTTTGAAGCAAATTGTACATTTTTAATATTTTTACCACCAACCTTTCCCTTTATTACATCAAAATGATGATTTACTATGTTGAAGCTATGAAGCTATGGAGCAACTCAGTGGCGCCGAACTAATTTTTTTTAGGTGTGGCCATTTACATTGATTTATACCCACCCACCTACCTATATGCGGTATGAAACCTAAGCCGTGGGGGGCAAAGCCCCCCCCCCCCAAAGACACTACAGATTTTTTTAAATATAATTTTCATAAATAAATTATATTATTAACTGCATTTTTGCATTATTTAATATTTTAATATACAGATAAGTACTATCATTTTTAATTAGCATAGAAATTTATTAATATGATCATCACACATCAGAAAAGGATATTGACAAAGAAACTGATTTATATTTTATATTTTTCTCTATATAAATCATAATATTATGGAGACATGC
>NW_019101264.1:0-12208 GCF_001856785.1 Myzus persicae
ATTAGAAAAAAATAAAAAACCTAAAAACAAATTAGACGAAGCTGCCAGAGAACATGATTATTTTTATAAAGATTTTAAAGATACTAAAACAAGACATGTTGCAGATAAAGAATTAAAACAAAAAGCAATGGAAAGATTTTATGATCCTCAGAGTTCTTTTGGTGAACAAACTGCCGCCATTGTCACAGAAAATGTAATGAATGTAAAAAAACGTTGTGGAATGAATTTAATTTAATATTTTGTATAATAAAATGAGTTTAAATTTAAATACAAATCAAAAAGATAAAATATATAGAGCTTATAAAAGTAATAAAGATGTGACAATTCAACTTCAAAGTAATCAAATTGATACTGGGAAATATAAATTTTCTTTTGACGTACAACAAATAACAAAATTAAAAAACGCTAAAAAAAATAATACTGGGGTCAGATTAGAACTTAAACATAAACAAATTAAAGAAGGTGGATTTTTACCAATACTTATTGCAGGAATAAGTGCAGCAAGTGCTTTGGCTGGAGGTGCAAGTGCAGTTTATTCTGCAATAACTGATGTAAAACACAAAAAACTAATGGAACAAGAAACTGTTCGACATAATAAAGAGATGGAAAAAATTATATCACAAGGTGCTGGTTTAAAAAAAAAAAACAAAAAATTGAAAAAATGAATAATTTTGAAATAACAACATTTACAAATAATATTAAACAATTTAAAGGTGTGTATACACTGTTTTGGTCAAAAGAAAAAAAGGATATAAAAATTCAACCATTAAGTAATTTTAATATAATACAATTTGGTAAAAATATTAAAAACTTCAGAGGTTGTTTCATGAGAAACGAATTACCTATGAAATCATGGGTAAATGAATGTAGAGTTCTTAATTTAAATAATTCTACCCAAAATGGTTCTCAATGGGTTGCATGGAAAAAAATAATATACTTCGATTCATTTGGTCAATTCATTGATGCACCACCAAAAGAACTTGTAAAATATTTGGGAGTGGATAGTTTCTATTATAATGTAAAACAATTTCAATACTTTAATGATCCACCTATATGTGGTCATTTGTGTTTAGAATTTATTGATAATTATAAAAAATTTATTTAAATATAATATATTAAAAAAATTTTCATAAAAATATTTCTATTAGAAAACTGATTTGTTTGTGCCATTGTTTATTTTAATTTTTTTAAATAAGATATTCAATTTCTTTTGAAATATTTTGCATCTGAGGATTTTATTTCATTTTGTGAAAAATATTTTAATTATTAATATCATAACTTTTGTAAAAAATATTTTAATTATTATTGCATTTCAATTTTCTTTGTGATCTATTTGTGTTTAATTTCATTTTTGTGATCTTTTTATGTTTAATTTCATTTTTGTGATCTATTTGTGATAATTATAACAAAATGTGCTGGAGTGCCCCACCTACTACTTACCTTATTATAATAATTCCTACTCAATATGTATCGATTTCGTTCGTTTTTTAACATTAAAAAATCCAAGGTTGTAGGTACTATTAAATAAATATGTAGTATTTCTTTTTTCTCATAAAATAATATGGACAGAAATAAGTTAATTCAGTGGTTATTAATTGAAGAAGAAGATGATGATGATGATATTTATGTACACTTTTTGGCTAATCAAGAACCAAAAAAAAGTCCAAATCCATTGTATAAAACTAGAATAACAGAAGGTTATCATCAGATACTTAT
Organism: Myzus persicae; assembly: GCF_001856785.1. Lineage (NCBI taxonomy): Eukaryota > Metazoa > Arthropoda > Insecta > Hemiptera > Aphididae > Myzus > Myzus persicae. The sequence continues at coordinate 1,717 of NW_019101264.1, forward strand.
TAATGGGCATCTTCGGTATGATTCAAAAAAGTTCAGAGAGTTTTTTCGTCTAAATCGTTGTCAACTTGATTACATTTTGGATTTAATTAAAGAAAACCTGACTACAACACCAATTACACTTGTACCTAAGCCAACATCACCAGAAGAAAAGTTATCTGTAACTTTAAGGTAAGTAATATTATACAATGTATTAGGTATGAGTTATAACTCAGGGCACTAAAATTATATATCAAAGTTTTAAATACAAAAATGAATATACTTTAATAATAATACACATTTAAATTTCATATGAAATATTTTATATAAATACATTAGGGTGGCCAATAAATATGTTGAATTCAAAATGGTGGCAAGTGACTAAAATTTCATTATATTTTTAAATACAATTTAAAATTTGATAGGAATAAAAGATCATAAAAATGAGCTATAGTATGGTTAGAATATCATTTGACTTCTAGTTACAAAAGTTACAAGTCTTGCACAGACATTCATGACAATATTACATTGATTTGGTAATCAAGTTTAATTTAATAGCTAAAGAATATGGTAGAAAATCAAAAAATCAGATAATGGAATATGATCTGATAAAATTTTGTTAATAATATTTCAAAACTAAAATAAAATGTTTGTAAATAGGTACATTGAATCTTAATTCACTGAGATTATGTCAATTAGCGATGCATATATATTTTTCTAGTAAAATTAACATGAAGATATTATGAATTTGTATCACTTTATTTCTATTAAAATATAAATAAATCATTAATATTAATATGTAGTATTTTCTTCATCAATATACCCTTCTTGAATATCATGTTGAGTTAATGGTTCTGGAGGTACATTCAAGCTGTAATTATGAATTTGATAATCTTTATGAATCTGTTGGTTAGTTCTGTTTTGTTCAAAATGTTGATGTATGGCTGTTCGTGGAGGTACATCAGAATACGATGTTGATGATAATGAAGATTGATTTAATGATGCATTTTCTTTGTGGTTATTAAAAGATGTATCTAAATATTGTTGTTGTAATCCAGATACTACAGTCATACATTTTAATTTTACTTGTAGTATAAGATTTGGTGGTAACTTTTTGACAGTTAAAGCCAAATTTTTAACAAACAAGTCAATATCATCTAGTTCTTTCGGAGGTGAATTAATAGTAGATAATTTTGAGAATAAGTCCATTCGCTCTTTAGATCTTTTTTCAAAAATATCTGTTATGTTTTTTCTTTTATTGTCCATCTTTGATGAATGATGATGTTGTACATGTGCCTCTACAAGAACTTCCATACTGATATCACCTTCATTATGATTTTCTTCAACGGGTTCATTTTCATATACCTCACTGTTGAAGTTTGATATTGAGCTAAAAAATATATATTAACAGTAAACACTTTATTTTAATTACTGGATAATAAACATATACACAATTTGGATCAATTAGGTGTTGTAAAAAATATGAATTACAACTATTTTTAAAGAAATCACTAAATTGTGTAGAAACTATTATACTCTTAATTGTCTAACAAAATACATCTTAAAACTTACCCTCTTTCTTGAGGAATATTACCCAAAAAACTCAAATATGGCGCCAAAAACCATTTTCTAGGTTTAGTCAAAGCACTTGAACCTGTTCCTTGTTTTGTAGCCTGTTCATTTCTTCTGTAAGAATCTTTCAGATTCTTAAACCTTTTTTTACACTCTTCTCCTATAAAATAATATAAAACATTAAGTAATAGAAAATGTAATTTATAATATATAACATTATGTTTTTACATAATATTTAACTTTTATTTTTCAATAATATATATGAATAAATTTAAGAGTTTATATACTCAATCATTTTTATATATAATTTTTAAATTTTAAATAAATATTAGATGATATTAATAAATACTAAGTAATCTTTAGAGGGAATATTTACCCTTTATTTTTTAACTGTATGTGTAATGTGTTATAAGAATATGTCAATTATAATTTTATAACTTGAACCTAACTAAGAACCTAATCTAAAAATTTTATATCATACATAAAATTCAAATTATATTCAAATTATAATTTACATAAATTATTATATAAATATTTTGAATAGCATAATATAAATATTAAATATTAAATAATGTAAGAAAATTATAATTGAAATTTTAGATAAAACCTAATATGTTTTATTAGTTTATGATATTAATCTAGAATTAACTTAGGTATAACAGTTATTGTTTTTAATCATAAATTATTTATTTTTGAAGAAATTAAAATAATAATTAATAATTTGCTTATATTTATGATTATAGATATCTTGCAAGTGGAGAAAGCTATCGTTCACTGGCATTTCAATTTAGGATCTCTCATAGTTACATAAGTATAATTATAAGAAATACACTTAAGGTCATGAAAAAATATTTACTGCCAATTTTTATACCAAGTCCAAATAAAGAAAATCATATGGAAAATGGAAAATCATATTATGAAAAAGAAGCTGAGTTTTGGAATAAATGGCAATTTCCAAATGTAGTAGCTGCGATTGACGGTAAATATATCCGTTTAAAATGTCCAAAGAAAACAGGATCTTTGTTCTTTAATTATAAAGAGTATTTTTCTTTAGTTCTTTTGGCATTTGTAGATGCAAATTGTAAACTCTTAATTATTGATGTTGGTTCCTATGGTAAGGAAGGCGACAGTGGGATTTTCAATAAGACAATAATTGGCCAGCAAATTTTACAAGGATTATTTAATTTCCCAGAAGATAAAGTTCTTCCTGGTACTAACATACTTACTTCCCATGTTAATGTAGGGGATGAGGCATTTCGACTCCATAAAAATATTATGAAACCATATCCTAGAGGTTCAATTCAGGTAGACAGATCTAAGACTATATTTAATTATAGATTAAGCCGATGTCGCAGGGTAACTGAAAATGCTTTTGGTTTGTTGTCACAAGTATTTAGAGTGTTTCATACTCCAATAGCTGTTGATCCTGAAGTATGTGATGATATAGTTGTAGTGGCTTGTTGTTTACACAATTTACTGAGGGATGCATTTTTGGAAAAAAATGGAAAATCATATTATGAACACGACCCAAAACATTCAACACCATTTAATGATTTTTATAGAACAAGAGGCTATGCTAATTCTAAAGGGTTTGATAGCAGAGATAGATTCAAGAACTTTTTTTAGCAAGAAAGACAAGTACCATGGCAAAACTATCAAATATCAAGAACTTCATCTACTTAGTTGATATTTATTATTTTTTTAAAATTATTTAATGAAATATAACATTTCATACCTGTTGCGTAGAGTCATATGCACGACGGCGTTATATAACGTAACGCACGTAGGTATATCGCAGCCGTGACTCTACGCAGCGGCCAACCAGTCGTCGCACGGACAGCCACATTGTCACACATCGTCGCGACGTCCTCAAAGGAAATAAATCCGTCGTATATTACCTATATTGTTACATACAGATATTAATATTAAACGACTAAGTGATACTATTATATCCTTGTGGTGCCCGCGTCATCATGCGCCTTGTCACCTGTGATGCAGTGACTATTTACTGGTAATCCACGTCCTATGTGCACACCAATCTAAAAACGATCTATATACATCAACATTGTCCATCACCATCACCTCACACATCTCAACTCATCCACCATTTTGGAGCTTTGCCAGGCCATCGCGCATACGGTTGTCGTGAGTCGGCTATACGCCATATTATTGTAATTGTACTTATATCCATTATTGTACTTGCTATAACTTATGTATTCTTGTATTTTACTACTTGCTATTATTTTTCTTATTATTATTATTATTATTGCCATATTACTAACACCATTTTATATTATGTAATGTGATTATTCGTATCAGCCTCAAAATTATTATTTATCTTTTTTACACTAAACACCAGCGTTGTTATTCTTTCAACCACCTCTCGTCAAACACAGTAAAACTCTATAAGGTTCACCATCACCGGTAAATTTATATTCATCGCGTGGCCAACAATCTCGTTACCTACTAACGAGACTTGGTACGCATCAANCGTTACCTACTAACGGGACTTGGTACGCATCATTTGGTCCTTCGAACCGGATGGTGGCCTTTATGAGGACTTAACTAATTGTGTTCTATTTGTGTTTTACTTGTGGTAAACTTATTTAGTAAGAATCATGAAGAGTTAGGTATTTATTTAAATTTTGTTAATACTTCACTCACTCTGTATACTACTGTCATTGTTCCGCATCCATTGGTTGTGATATTTTGGGTCTGAATATCCTATCTCAGTTTTACCTTCGGTCACGTACAAGGTTCAATTCTGCACCGATTCCTGAGAGTAACAAGTTTATCATAGCAAAACGAAACACACCGTCGAATTTACGTTTATTTTGGTTTTACGATAAATACTGTTGTGCGTCTTCCGCCGTCGCCGCGTCTAATCTTTGGACTTTGGACTGTCCTGCTTAATTCGTCGGTCACCGCGCGTGTGTAAAGATTTAATTGTTCCGTAATTGCTACCGGTCTTTGTCTAATTAGTCGCGTACTAATTGCAACCAGTGTTAACGACGTCAATGACGACAGCTAATCTAAGGTCCTGGTAACGGTCATTAATCGGAGAATAGGGATATCTAAACAACATAATTGTTATTTCTTAATACCTGCGTAACCATATCAAGAATTAAAATTTAATACGTATTCGTATTTATTTATGCCAAATTAAAATTCAATATTCTGTCGATTTAATTATATAATTCAACGCTGAATTATCATTATGGCTTTGAGTGCAGCAGATCGAGATCGATTCGAGAGTTTGTTAAAACGAAATATTATTAAGCGAGACCAAGTCGTGGAGCAAATTTCAATTTTAATGGGTCTTGCTAATAGCATTAAGAACGAACACTCCGATAGTTCCGTATTACAACCGAGAATAGATGATCTTGAAATTTTAATTACCGACGTTCGTCTCTATCAAGATTATATTTTAGACCAGCTTATCGAACTCGACCGCGATAGTGAGTTCCCTATAACACATCAACCGATAGGGAAACTTGCGTTGGAACAATATTATGATATAAAATCTATAAGCGCTGAACTTGGTTTAAATAATCGTTATCCAGTTTCGACACCTACCACACGAAGTATACAATTACCAAAGATACAATTGCCGTCGTTCGATGGAAATATTCTAAATTGGCGATCCTTCCGTGATACATTCGTGTCTTTAGTGCATGATAATGACAACGTACCACTGATTCAAAAATTCCACCATTTATTGGCTGCTGTATCAGGTCCGGCGGCGGCAACAATAAAATCGGTTCCGTTGATTGAAGCCAACTATCCAATCGTATGGCAAAACTTGAACGATCGCTTCGACAATAAACGTGTTCTTTTAGGTGCACATATGGATGCATTGTTTCGGGTTTCTCCTATAAAAACCGAATCCCTCGCGGAGTTAAAACAATTTTTAACTACATTTCAGGAAAATATAGCAGCATTAAAAGCACTCAAAGTCGACGACTTTCCAGGTTATTTCTTGTTTTATATTGCAGCTCGTATATTGGATCCTGTGACTCGGCAAGCATTTGAATTTGAATATCACGCCGCTGAAATACCCACGTTCGACATGTTGGCTGATTTCGTGCAAATTCGGTGCCAAGTGTTGCAAAATTCGAATCCAGTGTCAAGACCTAATGAGGGACACAAAACTCAGTTTAAATCTAAAGTCTCATTAGCTACATCGTCGACTTCTCAAGCAGGATCATGCGTGATATGTAAAGCCAGACACACAGTGTACCAGTGTCCGAAGTTTACACAGCAGAACGCGAAACAACGCTTTCGACTGGTGAAGTCAAACCGGTTATGTACGAACTGCTTGAGTGCGTCCCACAAAACGTCTGAATGCGAGTCTACATATACCTGCCGTCATTGTGCACTCAAACACCACTCGTTATTACACTTGGACACAACTCAAAGGCAAAAAAGTTCCTGCCCTACAAATAACAGTATTAGCACTAATCAATCAACATCCACGCCTTCAGCTACATCCGCACCAACCGTGTCTAATACGGTCGATAGTGTGCCGTTTGTGGGGACGTCTAGCTCGAAAACCAACGTAGTATTGGGTACAGCTATTATCCGCATACGTGATAATTGTGGACAATTATCTCCTGTTCGTGCGCTTATTGATACTGGGTCACAAATATCCGTTATTACTACTGCGTGCGTGTCACGATTGGGCATTAAACGTAGGTATTGTAAGACCTCGGTAACTGGTTTGTCACAAACATCAGTATCCACAACAAAGGGCTCAACTAATTGCACGTTAGTACCCTGTAACTCGACATCACCAGAAATTTATTGTGAACCTGTAATTTTGTCTAGGATTACTGGACCGATGCCGAACGTACTATTACCTAGTACCATTCGTACCACCTATTCGCATTTAACGCTTGCCGACCCTCATTTGTCAATTTGTAATGTGATTATTCGTATCAGCCTCAAAATTATTATTTATCTTTTTTACACTAAACACCAGCGTTGTTATTCTTTCAACCACCTCTCGTCAAACACAGTAAAACTCTATAAGGTTCACCATCACCGGTAAATTTATATTCATCGCGTGGCCAACAATCTCGTTACCTACTAACGAGACTTGGTACGCATCAATACCATTATATTTAATAAAACTTTCAATGAGTAAAAAAATATTTTTTTTGTTTTGAACAAAGTAAAAATCTACCTACTTATAATGTTTTAAATATTTAAAATTAAATTAAAACATAGGCACATGTTTCAAAAATAGGTAACTTAATTTAATTGTTGAGTAATATATAAATATACTTACCACTTCTACCGACTGATTTGCTGACTTCTGCCCAAATAGCTTCTTTAATATTTAAATCTTTGCTATCTTTATTTTGTGGATCATATAATGGTAGATATTTTGAAACACTTTCTGCCAGTATCTCATCCTCTTGTTTGGTAAATTTATTCATTATACCAATTATGCGTATATTACGTACACCAAATTAATAATAAATTTTAATATAATATAATTTATATAATTTAATATTATATATACGTAAATTTCATTGATGCAAAATACGTTTGATATCAATTATCACACCATACGATTATGATATGACTTGTTTACAATATTATTGCGGGAAAAATGAAATATTCTATTATTAACCTGGAAAGTCGAGGAGCGACAGCGATATGACTGCTATTGTAGCGACCGAAATTTAGATCTCCGCGACCGGTTTGAAATCGCCCGTCGCAGTCGACATAACTAAACCGGGTACATATTATAACATTGACGCAGTGAAACACGGTCGCGGTCGCAGTCGCAGTCGCGGTCGCGTTAGCTCTAGCCAAACCGTACCTTTATACCTTCATTATTGTTTAGATTCATACAAACGAAGTATAAAATATAAAAATATATGTTTGCTAGGTATTTATATTTAATAATATGCCTATTCAAATTAATAAAATCAAAATCATTAGATATAACATTTAGAATCTAGGTCTAATCTGACACAGTACGTAACGGCGACCAGTACAGCGTACAGGCACCGTTGCGACCAAGTCTACACTTTTGTCAACCACCACGACGGGCGACATCGTCAACTCTCCCACCTTGCCGCAGGCTCGGGATGGGAAGACAAGTCGTACCGGCGAGCAACGGCCGTCGGCGCTCGCTCCATCTCTGATCTCTCACGTTCCAACCGACGAAAAACACCCCGTCGTACGCCGATCCTTACACTACAAGAACCACCATCTACCAATACAATATTTTATTTTGTGTGACAAATATACACCGTGCATACGAACAAGGCATAGTTTTTTTTTATTCCGAGTGCCACCCAACGCTTCCTGTACTCCAAACCTCGAGACCGGCTCACCGCCGTAGCCGCGTCAAATCTATCTAGGTCCTAGATATTAGGTGTAATGTCTTTATGTATGCATTTATTATTAATAATATTATGTTAGGTGAACTTAGAATTAATGTTATTGGTGGTCTATAAGATTTAGAATTTAAGTTTTATTTACTAAAAATATGTATTATTCATGATAAAAACATTAATTGCCTGAAGACCAAGCACAAAATTACTATTATTTTTAAGAATTTGTCGTTTTATTTATTAGTCTCAATAATTTTATTGTAATAATGCTAATAATGCATATTTAGTAAGTTTAAAACAAAGCGATTGCAGTATTGAAAAATTAAATATTATAAATTATTTAATGAAAGCCAATTGTAAGTACAGGAACTAAAATAATATGATGTAAAATTAAAATTAAAAAATTTACCATAAAACCATGGGAAACATCTTGTAAAATCACTTATTATTATGTCAATTAAATTGTTGAAAGCTGGTGTAAATCATTTCCCTTGTCGTCATAAAAACTTAATTTGGCTGCAGTATAGACTATAATATTATTATATAATATATTATAGTATCAGAGTTCGATAGGTTATGGCATTTTATAGATACATTATTTTTGTAAGCCGTGGATAAAATGTCTAGACTAAAATATGTTTAATGAAATGTGTGAATTTTAAACGACATAACAATCCTCATAAACTACTTCAATCATGACACATTTGACATTCTGTAAGCAATTATATTTCAAAGGTTTTAATCTTGGTACATTATAAAAACTGAAGTTGAATAAATCATTTAACTTACTTATTTTAATTTTTTGGTACTGGTACTTATTTTTTTTTTCTTTTCTAGGCTGCGGGCTCCAGGGCGTGGGCAGACGCGTTATGGTTGGTTGTCAGTAAGACTGTAGGGCGGGTGCGTAGTACGACTAGTACGACGGGGTGGGTGGGTTACACATAGTAAGAATGGTGTACATGCCGGGTGTGTTGTACAAAGGGTAGGGGAAAATTGGTTAGTAAGAGATAACTTAAACTTTTTAATAATACTGAAAAAGATGATACAAATTTAAGACATTCATTCAATGATCATTCGTCGGCAGATATGGATTTCTCAGAATTTCGAAAAATGTGTCATTAATGTTCGAATCACAGTGATTATGGGTTTATGGTTATCGATAAAACTCGGAAAATGAATAATGGAAGATATAGATGTGGTTTTCATACGTTTATTAAAATTAAATAAATATAAGTATACGTATAATATATATTATACGTATTATATATTATATAATATATAACGTGACACTGTTATTATCTACATAGCACTATACTTAGTCGTCCAATGCACTTATGCACTTATATTGTGTTTATTATTTACAATGAACAAAGAAAAAGTTTTGTTAGAAAAATTGATTGCATCAAAAAAAAATATTAAACGTAAAATAATGGAATTGAAAATTAATGATATAGATTCCGACAAGTATTTTTGTAAAGCATTTAAACCATTAATTGATCCACTGAGAACACGAGCAGAAAAAAATACGTCACATAACTCAAAGTCGACTGAGCTAAAAAATACAGAAACCTTATGCACTAGTGACGAAGATGTTGACGATGAATTAAATTCATCATATGAAAATTGTTTTAATGATGATTATATTCCAAAACGTTATGATAAATCGTATGGTCTAGACTATAGTCCAGTGATTCATATAAAATAGGAAAACACACCGTAACTACTAACTTTTAATCATGGCAACTTGCAACTGCAGTTATTATAAATGAACAGAAGGATTATGATCTTTATTATGTGAGAAGAAACCAAAAAATACAACAATAGAAGATATGGAAAATTATTACAACATTTTGAAAACTTCAGGAGTACATTTGAAAGGAGATGGGAAACCTAAGACCTCGAAATTTCATAAATGGTCGACCGTTGTAAAATCTCTTTATGATCGAATGAAATATGAGGAAAGACAGTTTAACCAAGAAATAGCTAAAATTAATAACCCTAAAACTCGTATTAACTTATTACCACTCATGAATCATTTGTCTAAACCAAACCCTAAACGAAGTAATATTCATGATAATACAACCGTGACAAATGAATCACTTGATTTTCATCCGTCAGCAAGCAGTTCTGTCTACAGATCCTGCAGTTGAAAATATGATTAGTTTTTCTTCACCAGAGACTCAGGAAGGTAGTGGTTTATATAAAGATGTATTACCTGCAACACGCCTACCTCGGTTATTTAAACTTAAGTGGCTGTCGATATTTATACCTAATTCTATCCAGTTAAGGAGTAGTTGGTTAGCTATTCCCACTACACGAACCGATCTTGTGAACCGGGTTGTTGAATTGGTAAAAATAAAGTTTTGTTTACACATCTAATTTAATAATTAATTGATTTTCTCTTTGAAATGGATTCATTAAAATATAATTTATACTATAAAAATGTACCTACGACTCCTTGTTAACAATTAAGTATTATAATCAGTCTAATATTTTATGTGAAGATTAGCTTGTAATATTACTGTATGAATGTACGATGTTTTAATACTCACTGATTCTCCTTGTATTGAGTTAGCAATAAAACGTTGTATAAA